>NW_024426552.1:9602066-9811226 GCF_017311325.1 Ursus maritimus
TCTTTCCCTCTCTCTCTCAAATAAATAAATTAAATCTTAAAAAATAAAACAACCAACAGCTTTAAAACTGTTATTGATAATTTCGCTCCCTACTGCCTGAACAGAGCAAAAGTGTTCTTTGAAATTTAAATGTTTTAAAAACTATATTGTCTCTGTTGGCTTACCATCAATATAGTGCGAACTGAGGGACAGTTTTGAGTATAATGACATTTGAAATGAGAGTAAAAAAGAAATTTTAAGGAATAAATATACAAGATTTAATCAATTACATACATTTAAATTTTATTACTGTGCTAAAAAGGCTGACCCACGAGAACACTAAAATAATTAATTTTTGCCTAACAATGTTAATTATTCTATTTTGCTGACATTTAGTCATACAAAAAGCCTAGCCTCACATTCTCTTCTTATAGTTGTCAAGGTAGAAGGATAAAAACATATTCTATTTAACAGTTTGTTAATCTGGTTGATGACATGTGGATATTTATACATAGGCAAGGGAACTCTCTAGTCTTGGCCTGGGCCACAAATTTGGGGGGACTCACCTGCATGGAGAGGCCAGCAATATTCCTCCTTCCTCCTTGGCATCTGGTGAATCCTAGCTTGACCCAACAGTGGCCCCTGAAAATAAGTAGTAGTTACTTTCCTGTTACTTTCTCTCAGTGAGATATGAAGACACATGAGTTTTCTAGGGCTATAACGAAATACCACGAACTGGGTGCCTTAAACCACAGAAATTTATTGCCTCAGTTCTGGAGGCTAGAAGTTTGAGATCAAGATGGCTGCAGGTTGGTTCCTTCTGCGGGCTGTGAGGGAGAATATGTTCCATCCTCTGCTAGCTTCTAGGGGTTTGGAGGCAATCTTTGGTGTTTCTTGGCTTGAAGACCCATCACTCTGATCTCTGCCTTTACCTTCCCATGGAACTCTCCCTGTGTGTGTGTGTGTGTATGTGTGTGTGTGTTCAAATTTTCCCCTTTTTTATAAGGACACTGGTCCTATTGGATTGAAGACCACCCTAATGACCCTATAATTATATCTACAATTATCTTATTTCTAAATAAGTTCACATTCTGAGATACTGCGGGTTAGGAACTCAATATATGAATTTGGGGGGAAGGACACAATTCAACCCATAACAACACCCTGTCTTGGCCAGCGATAGAAACAGGACTTTAAATTCTCTTGGACTTGAGATGGGCGTCAGGTATGAGGTTGGGGTTAGAATGTAGGTCAGTCATGGATGGAGGCACTTCAGTTCACACATACCGGGTAGTCAAAAAAAAAAAAAAAAAAAACCCAAAACAAAAAACAAACATTTTTATTGTTTGGTGGAGTGGAGTGATGGGGTGAGGGTCTGCCAATAAGTCCCTGCATCCAAATATCCCTGGCACCCAATGGCTGCTCAGCTCTGCAATGTCCAAAGTTGAGCGTACGCTCAACTTGCCACCCTCAGGCAGAATCTTAATTTTTTATTTCAGAGGAAAAGTTAGAGAAGAGGAAGATTTACATGGTTTTTATATACTAGGTTAATTTAAAACTTAATCGCATGTAGCTTAGGTCACATCAACACAAAACATAAAAATAGTACGTTCATTAAATGAGCCATTGTTTTCCCGATTAGATGAATGGGATAATAATTTCCAGATTTTGGAAGGTGTCATCATCAATGCTTTTAATTATTCTTTGTTAAATATCAAAAAAAGGAAATCAAAGTTGAAACATTCAATTATTGGGCATTTAGAAGTTCTGCAAATGGAAAATGCCCAAGATACAGGCGCAGGTAATGCCAACTTGGCCCTTGGTGGACTGCAGATAAATATCTCTGGAGTAGAGCAGCACAAGCTAAACATCATAATTGCCTGTGTTTGCTATCCGTCAATCGGTAAGTTTCAAATATTTTTCTACCCTGTCCAGTAAACATCACAGCAATTTTGTGACCATCTTGCCGCTGGGGCTGGGACTGAGACCTTCATGGAGGAAATCAGTTGCCCATGAGGGTTGGCTCTTGAAGTCAGTTTGAGATTTATTTTACGATTTCCATCATTACCTGTGGATGAACGTAACACCTGACTGCTAGTCAGGACTTTCCAAAGTTATTTTTTTGGTAGGTGATGTTGGGGAAGTGAGTGGTAAATATCACCTTGTTTTGGGAAAAACTCCTTGGACAACCAGTTGTCTCCACCCACAAGAAAATGGACAAGCTTCTTGAGGATGGGGTTTGTTTTTCATTGTGGTTGAGGTCGTTTATCACCAGCACTTAGAACAGTGTCCGGCGAGGGAAAAGAACTCGGAAGACTGATAATGTCAAAGCTATCCACTCACCACATTGTCATGACAAGGTGCACTATCTTAACAGAAAACAACTTAATCATTTATGTTGTGGGAGAGTAGCATCTTCCAGAGTGTTCTGGGGCAGCGGTGGGTGGCAGATGAGCCCAGTACCTTACTGTCTCCTTCCCTCAGTGTGTGTCTGTCTTCCCACTCTCTGGATCCCCACCCTGGATTTCTGCCCGCTGCCAATTTTTGGTCATGTGTGAGGACTGAGATTTCCTTTTTCCACCTCTGGTGCTTTTCAACAGTGTGATGTCCTCAAAAGGACACAAGTGATGGAATCAGATCTGAATCCCATATTTGGGTCACTTTTTAGTGTTGTGTTGTTGAAGCCGAGGCTGAAGCATACATCTATTTCTTAATCTGCAGGAGGGGAAGGGTGATGCCACCCAGAGTGACTAAGACAATTAATGAGATCGTGCACTTAGGATAATTCCCGGCAGGGCATGAATGCTCCTGGGGACACGATTCACCACCAATATCTCACTTCTCTGCAAGTTGTATGGGAAGAATACTAACTGTCCTTTTTTTCTGGACTATCTTTTTGAAGATGTTCCTAGAGCTCCTATCCTTGAATGATAGAGATAGTGTCTCCGAATGGAGCAAAGATTTGGGCAGGTTTGCTTATGGCCCTCTAGAAAGACCTGGGCTTCCTAAGCTCAAGCTGTAACAGCCTTACTCTGTCTGTAGCATCTGTCTGGACTCCTCCTCATCACGTCTGTGGGGCTTATGGGACAAAGTGAGCTAAAAAAAAAAATGTGCTTCTTGCTGTGCCGTGAGTCTTCAAGTCCTTTCTCTCTGACCCACCAAGTCTTGTGTCTTCTCCCAGCATCCCCGAAACTCTAACTGCATCACTCATTAGCTCTTGCAAAGAAGATCAAATCTCAGACCCTTCACAGTTCCCGGCAATGCTCAATACATAACCACGTTTGTTTTGTTTTGTTTTGTCCTCCTTGCTCTATGGCAAGCTTTTGGAAGGCAGGGGCCATGTTGTTGAATTTAGTGTCTCTCCTCCGACTGTAGAATGACTCGCAGTCTATTCCTGATTTAACTCAACTGCACGGCCTAATCTTTAGCTCCGTTTTTGCTTCCTCCGTGAACTCACATTCAGCCACACCGGAGGTCAGCCAGTAGAAAGGGAGGCTGTAGGGAGTAGCTGATGGGAAGAAAAAGAAAAAGCCCAAACACCTTAATTCTTTTGTCATGTTATACCTATGTACCATCTATAACCATTTCTTCTCATGAAAAAAAAAATTCCTAACCAATGTTCTTTTTGGAAACACATGGAAAAATGGTCAGCAGTCACTACACGTAACACAGAGTAATTGCAGTCCCAATGGGGGGGGAGGGAATAGGGCACCCCTAGCAAGAAGAGCCCAGTAAGGGTCTGAGGATATGCTGCCCCATGCATGGCAGGGGCAATTCCACCCTTCCCCCCATGAGCAGAGGTGGGGGTGGGTGGAGGCCGAGTATGGGGGACTCCTCAGTGCAGGAGGACAGTTGGTCAAAGAGCTGCCTGGAGGAAGACCCCTTAATTTTGGAGAAGGGAGTTCCTGCAGCTCCAGATGCTGGCCCGGCATCTTCAGCAGCTGCCCAAAGAGCGAGGGGATTGAGGCCAGCTGGGTGTCTCTGGATAAGACATCAGGATGTGTAGACCAAATAGTGGCTGTGACCCCAATTCCTGCCCTCCATGGCTTTGATGCTGTTGCCTTAGCTACTGGCCCACAACCCTAGAAGTACCCTTCCCCACTTCACCCCTCAAACAAACTCCTATGCACTCCTCAGAACCCAAAGCCCTAGGCAACATCCTGGCTGGGTCTGTGGAGCTGAGCTCTGGGGCAGGAGGCAGAATGTGCTGCATTTCCTTGATTAATGTGCCTGTCATTTACCAAATATTGCTGGAGTGTGCTAGGTATTTGTATTTACTATGTTTGCTTACTTTCTGTATTCTTCCTCTTCTGCTGCTGCTTCTTTTTTTTTCTTTCTGTGTTCTTGATGCTTTGGCATATGAGGCCTCAGTGTCTGGTGTGGCACTGCCCTTCCTTCCCAGGGCTAGCTAATTCCTAGAGATGACAATCCACTTCTCTGGGAGGGCAATTTTTTTTTTTTTTTAAGATTTATTTATTTATTTTAGAGGGAGAGAGAGCGTGAGCAGAGGAGGGGCAGAGGGAGAGCGAGAAAAGCCAACTCCTCGTTGCTGAGTGTAGAGCCCTAGGTGGGGGTGGGGCTGGATCCCAGGATCCCAAGATCAGGACCTGAGCTGAAACCAAGAGTCAGAGGCTTCACTGAATGGGGCACCTTTCATATGCAAACCAACTGATCCAAAACCCATACCCCCCAGGCTACCTTGGTTTCTGGTCTTTCCAGAGCTCCTACACTGGGAGCCAGTATTACCCTTCCCTAATCTCTCCAGGACCAGATACCAGACAACTTTGGACCAACAACTCCCTATAACCCAGAGCGCACTGAACTTATTCCTAATAGCCAACCCTCAACTGGCTTACCTCGCTTACCCTGCCTTGCCTGTTCCTTCCCGTGAAAACCACAGAAAAGCCTCCTTCCCAGGTTCCTCTCCCACCTTCTGAAGCCTGACCAATCCCAGTGCTTCCCCGTGTGGCCCTGAGGGGGACAGCCTGCCCTCTCCTCTTGGGAACCCTGAGTAACAAACTGTCCTCTCAACATCAGTGGCCTCCTGATCTGTCCCCTGGTGATACCTGAATACGAACAAGCCCTGGGCTTTGAAACAGCACTGCCCTCTGCACTGAATGGAATACAAGTTTGCATTAGTGCTCAAGGGAGAAGCTCTTGTTCTTTGTTGAAGGAAATACATTTAAGACTTGAGTACGTATTCTTTGTTCCGGTTTCCAGTGGAAAGTTATGGAAAAAGAGCAGGACAGTGTAAGTTTCACCCATCCAGAGGGGAGTGGCTGGAAGAAGGTGGAGCCTCCCACATTCTGGAACAGCGCGAGCTGTCTGAGACAGTCAGAGCTGTAGGTCTTGCCTGGGGAATTTTCCTAAATTCTAGAGAGAAGAGCGAAATGCAGAGAAGCATCTGTGATAGGATCTCATTTGTAGAAATCAATGACAGAAATGATCTATCTCTATGCATAGATGTCTGTGTGTCAGTACCCAATTATATGAGTATAAAGAGGAACAAGGAAGGACACAAGCTACGTTATGAAAATGAGTCAATGTCGCCAGGCGAGCTGATGGGAGAAAACTAGGAGAGGGTGCAGAGGAAAGCCAAAGGAAAAACGGAGGGGGTTGGCGATTGCCCTTAAAACCTCACATTTACATATTTACGCTTACATATTTACATTAAATTATATATGTGTGTGCATATGTACACTTTTTAAAGTCCTTTAATTTTGTGACTCAGCTTTCTAGCAGAACTATGTTTGTCTTGGTATCATTTTTTCGTGACCTCAATCTGCAATTTAAACTTAAAGGGGAGTGAGGAAGCTTTTGCTCGCCATCCGCCTTTTGAACTCAGGTGAGCCGATTCCTGGGTTTCCATGTCCTGTGTCGTGGGGCAGAGGTGGGTGGACTTGGCCCGTCACTTCCCCAGGCACGTTTCTGATTTGTAACACCACTGCCAGGGAGCCGCTCTCTCCAGACAGAACGAAGCCACTTTGTCCCTCTGCTCGCCGCCCGCCGCACACTCACCAGCTTATTGCCCTGCGGTCAGCAGGGCCAGACAAAAGCAAGCTCTTTTCTCACAGTGCGGGGCCTCCTGCCCTGCAAACGTAGCCCCTTCTGCTGGGTGTTACTCAGCTGTGAGTCTAAATATGGCACGAGGCAGTTTGATGGAAATCATTTCCAGTAAAAGAGGATGTTTCTTCAGCAGTTTTCAAGCTGGCGCTGACTCAAGCATCCTCGAGGGAGCCCATTTAACTGGTCATTAGGGAGCCGGCAAAAAGGCATTGAGGAATTCTGCAACAAGACGCGCATCCTGTGCGGGGGATCTCCTGGGACCCTCTGACCACTGGCTCCCCGAGCCTGTTGCTGAGGTCTTATTGATGCTACTGAAATGACGTTTGCGGCCGCTAATCTGTTATTTGCACAGGGTTTTAAAGATGCTGTTTGTGAGGAAGAGCTTGAGGGGAGGTGAGACCTGGCACCCAAGCAGTAATGAAATGTTCAGTGCTGCTTAACACCCCATCACTTCCTCCTTTGAGGCGGAGAGGTGAATTGAGCAGACGCCGAAAAGAGAGATGAAAGTTGAGTTTGAGTTGTCTAGGCAAAATAGTTACGCGGTCCAAAAGACAACAAACTCCCTTATTTACAAATGTAAAGTTTTGAGAATCAGAATAGAAAACAATGGAGAATTTCTTCACATAGACCATACGGTGCAAAAAATAGCCTCCTTGAGGGTCTGTCTGCTTTATTTTATTTTTAGTTGATTTCGGGTCTGTCTGCTACAGGAAAATGTGATCCCTATAGGAGAAAAGTATAAATGTCACAAATCTTCAAAGATGGAACTTGCAGACAGCCAGATGGAGCTACCTAGGATGGTAAGGAGACCAATGATCTGAATTCTAATAGAACTTTCGAGATCCAGGGTTGTTCAGCCCCATCAGACCACCCGTGGCGGGTCCGGAAGAGGAGGGGTTAAATTTCAAAAATGAAGCATGGGTTCATAGAATCTTGAGAGCCAGAACTCTATTCCATTAAGCTTCATTCCTGTTCCCAATCATTCATTTTTTTTCAACGTTATTGATGTAGATCTGGAGGGAAACATTCTAAATGATTTGAACGGAGAGAATGAGAAAATATATTTAAAAAAAATGGAAGATATGCTGAAAATGTATTGTTTTTAAAGGACCAGAACAAAATCACAGCTCCTTAGCTAAGGGACAACGCCACTAACCACAGTGGCAAAGTTCTCAGTGAATTTATGAATGTGTGTTGTCAAGAAATATGTCCTGGGCATGAACTGAGGGGTCAGAACCTTGTATTTCTTTATTTTTTTAAGTCTGGAAATCTCTTCCTAGGAAATAGGTATTTATAAAGTTTGGTAATGTGTTTTGTTTTGTTTTGTTTTGTTTTTTTGTGTTTTTTTTTCCTAAGAGTCATTTGAAATATTTCTCTTTAAAACAGAACTATTTTTAGGTGCGACCAATTGCTTTTGGCAGCAAAAAGTGCTGCTGTGTTCATCTTTGGGCCAGTTGTTCCTTTCACACTTTACTCTTTGGACTGTGTTTTGGTTTTAAATGGATGGAAGTTTATCCTTAGGATAACTCTTGATGTTTCTCCCGTGGGAGGTCAAGGTCAGGGCTTTTTGTAATTACTGCTTTCTACATATGGTCCTGCATCCCCTAGAGATGAGGGGACCTGTGAGAAGATTTGCACGGAAGAAGGAAAGTCTGGTGACTCCACCCTAGTTAAAGGGAATCTGGCTGTAGAGACCAAGGCCCCAAGCTAAGATGGCGGCCTCCTTGAGGCCCTCCCTTGGAATTCCTGGGAATCCACTGTCCACGGCCTGGCCAGGGCCATTAGCTAGGTGCCGTGGGTTGAGGGGGCTGGCTGCTTCTATGGCCGTGATGGTGCTGAGTGTGGCATTCTATGGAAGCCTCACTTTATATAGTGATTCCCATGGACAATTTGGCAAGGTTGGCAGGACACAGACAGGACCAAAGGAGGCTGGACTTGGCTTTCATGGGCTAGAGGTTTGTTGTAAACAGAGTAGGGAAGAGCCGGCTTCTGCTCTTTTATGCTGACACTTCTGTGAATCTGGAATAAAACATTGGAAGCTTGTAAGCAGGAGCTGTCTGCTTAAAATGTTCAACTTTCCTAAGGTGTTAACTATGTGGTGTTAAAATATTGGGTAGAAAATACGTAAGTTTAATTCATCATCTGAATACATGATTTTTTGAACTCTCGACTCAAATGTTTTGGAGTAATACCAGCATAGGCATGGTCCAGTGCCCTCCGTGATGTCATTCGCCCCCTCGTCCTTCCCTCTCTTCTCGTCCTTGCCCTTCTCCCTTCTTCCTCTTCCCTCTTCCTCCTCCTCCCCTCCTCCTCTCTTCTTCTCTCTGTCAATCTCTCTCTCTCTCTCTCTCTCTCTCTCAATCTGTCTCTGTCTCTCGCTTGCTCGCTCACTCTCCTTTTAGGGGGACAGATCAGGAAATGGGTCTGCTTGGATGACCCTCTAGCCCACTACAGTGGTGGACCCGTGTAATCAGCGATGCTTCTAGAGTGGTCACTGTTGTGTCACCGCTGGTCCAGGCACTGAGGGTCCAGCCGTGGACACACCAGATGGGTTCTTGCTCTTGGATGATCACCCTCCCTGAGGGTCAGGCTTATGGGGTTCGACACGTGGAAGATGCTTGGGATATTTGCGCCATGAGGCCATGTCAAGGAAATATCACAGACTATCGCTGATTTTTCAGAAGCCTAAAGATAGTCCACCACTGGCTTTCAAAAAATGTCAAAATCATTGCTTAAGAATTTTATTTTTTGCTCTGGATACAGTCAGGCTCTGCCTAATTGCTGTTCTGTCCTGTTCCTTCATCACCGCGGGGTGAGCGCTCCCTGACTCGGGCAGATACTGTACTGATGGCTAATTTCCTCTGCATTACAGAACTGCAATGAAGAGCCCCGAAGACAGATGTGTACAGTCCAGACTGTGCTCCTAATAAAATGCGTTAAGACCAAGTGTCCTGAATATTTGGCTTTGGCATAAAGGACACACATCCCCTCTGGCTTATGTTGCAAGCACCTCTATTTCTATCTCAAAGCCAGGGATAGCTGTCCTAGCACCTGACGAGCAAACACACGGAACCAGTGTCTGGAAGAACCAATATTAATAGGATATGATACGACGTCATCGAATGCTACCACGCTCACTTTCAAACTTCTACTATGAACATATCACTGACCTTACTCTGTGGGGTTCAGAATGCACTCACGTCTTCGGGGGCACCTGGATGGCTCAGTCAGTTGAGATTTTGACTCTTGGTTTCGGCTCAGGTCATGATCTCGGGGTTGCGGGATCGAGCCCTGCATAGGGATCCGCGCCCAGCAGGGAGTCTGCTTGAGATACTCTCCCTCTCCCTCTGCCCCTCCCCCTGCTTGCAAGCACACTTTCTCTCTAAAACAAAATAAATACATAAAATCTTTAAAAAAAAAAAAAGAATGCACTCAAGTCTTTAGTGTTTTTTGAGAAAACGCTCAAAAAGCTAAGATCGTTCTTGCTGTTTGTCCGTTAATAACGCTCGTGCTTTGTAGCTAACGCTGCTCCACGTGACTCGGCAGCAGGGGTATCGAGGACGAGATTGTACTGTCGTTAGAGAGAGTAAGGGAAGCACCTAAAACAGGAGGTAGAGAAGCCAGGGTGTGAGAACGATGTCAGCAGGTGGGGCCCGGGCCTTGCACGGAAGCTGGAGGATTTGGAACCACGTTTGCTTCCTACATAAACAGCCTCCTTAACGCTCTCCGCCTCGCTTACCGACCTTGCAGGGCCCTTGTAACCATGGTAAGATGCTGAAAGCCCCCTGGTGCATGGAAATAATGCAAGAAATGGTGATGGCCATCAGTAAAAGTAAAATTATGAATAAAAATAGATGATATGACTCATTGGTTTGGGACCACAGTTTTTAAGCTATCTGCATGCACTCACACCACATGATTTCTGGCTCGGATGTGAGCAAAGGAGCCAGGACACTGGAGCACTGATTTATTCCCAGACCCAAATCTTTCCACAAAATCTATCTGCTGCAGAGATAGGATTTCTTATGATATTTATCTAAAACACTGGAATTAGCCATAAAAGGAAAATTAGATCTTGGGTCCCACCATGGAAACCAACACACTGCACGTGTCTCACAGTTGCAGCCAGGGGCCCCTGGGTGGCCCAGGAGATTAGGCGTCTGACTCTCGATTTTGGCTCCTGTCATGATTTTGGGGTCGTGAGATCGAGCCCTGTGTTGGGCTCTGCATTGGGTGTGGAGTCTGCTTACGATTCTTCCTCTCTCCCTCTGCCCCCACCCTCCATGCTCTCTCTCTCTAAAAAGAACCAAAAAAAATAATAAAAAAGATAAAGAAATAACAATGCCCCCAGAGGTCCTGTGATGAGCACAGCATTATTCAATAGAAGGGACAAAGAAAAATGCCAAAGCACCATGTGAGTCTTACCGACTAGAGAAATAAATCTGGCCACATATGGTGCCTGAGGATGTCTGCAAAGAACACCAAATATATTCTCTATACAGAAATTACAGGCCCAATTGTATAAGCACACAATTCCTCCCTCCCTCCCTCCCTGCCCCTCCCTCCCTCCTTCCTTTCCTTCCTTCTTCCTTCTCTCTCTCTCTTCCTCCTTCTCTCCCTGCTTTCCTTCCTTCCTTCCTTCCTTCCTTCCTTCCTTCCTTCCTTCCTTCCTCCCTCCCTCCCTCCCTCCCTTCCTTCCTTCCTTCCTTCCTCCTTCCCTGTTGTTCTTTTTTTTCTATAGATGTCTCTAAAAAGCCACTCACAAGCGTAGGAAGGAAAGTGGATGAGCTTAAATGCCAGTTGCTCAGAGGCATTGCCAGCCTTAAATGCCAGGCTCTTTGCACCCGGAGGCCCGTGTGAGGTGGACATAGCCTTAGCCCCTCCTACCGGGCAAGAAGAGCTACCAGTGCAGCCCACATCACCAGACAACCCAGAGAGAGACACTACCACCATCCGTTAGACCCTCCTGCCCATCTCTCCTTGGTACCCAACTGTGGGACTATGTGACAGTTACACGAGTGAGGTCCCGGCTTCTGCAGAAGAGAGTGGAAAGTGGCAAGTTGCATATGCGGTTTTTAAATTCTCAGCCATCCATGCAGCTAGGTTCACAGGGCTTACTTATACCCTATGGTAAGAAATCGGGGTGATGGAGAATCCAGGGCAGAAGTCACTAGATGAGATCGGCCTGGCTCCCCTCTATTTTTATATTTTGCAGAATCTGTGTTTCTTCTAAATATAAGGTTTTATGCTTCCCGCTAAGTCTTTTAAAATCCCAGGAGATGTGCATTTCCTGCAAGTTACTAACTCAGTGATGGAAGGGTTAATTGCTTCACAGGATATGGCAGAAATGAAAAAAAAAGCCTTAAAAGCCTATATTTTCTCTTCACATCTACACGTGCGATGGGAAATACATTTATTTTGTGGTAAGAAAGGGTATTAGGTCCTTCAAATGTTTTCTAATATTTGACTTCCTTTTCGATCCTTAAGTTTTTTGGCAGTGTGCTCAATTTCCAAATATTCGGAGCTTTCCTAGATGTCTGGGTGCCATTGCTCCCTAACTTCATCCCATCGTCAGCAGAGGAATATAGTCTCATAAGTTTATTGATCTCTCTTGCTGACTATTTCATGTGTACCTGAAAGAATGTCTATTCCAAAGTTTTGTCATTATTACTGTGGTCAGGGAAGTCAGATCGTTTGACGATGTCAATCAAAACTTCCCGATACTGGTTTTTCCGGTTTTTTTTTTTTTTTTTTTTTTTTTTTTTTTTTTTTTTTGGTCTAGTTCTATCACTTACTGAGAGAGGATTATTAAATCTTCACCTAGGACTGTGGATTTCTCTCTCTCTGCCTCATATTCTGTCAAATTTGGCTGGTGAATCACAGCCTACAGTCACAAAACACCGATCTGGGAGACCAGAGTGACCTTGGCCTCAGCGGGCTCAAGGACGGACGACAAGGGACCTGGTCATGAGTCAGATTAAGGGAGGCTGAAGCGCCAGACAATGCCAGGTGAAGTCCAAGAACCGAATGGGTACGGTGGCTGGGTTAAAAGCCAGAGAGAACCCTCAGGGGGCAGACACACAGCCGCAGGCAGATGCCTCCCCAGCTGGGAACTGGACTGTTAGCAAAGCTGGAGTCCATGGGAAGATGAAGCTCAGTGTTCAGTCCTCTCCCTCCCACGGGCCGCTGAGAGTGCCAGAGTGCCGGGGGCTCTGGAATGTTCTAGTTGCGGTGGGAAGCCAGGCTGAGATAGGAAATGTTTCTGTAAATTGACATTTCATCAGAAAGACCCTGAATCTCCAATCTCTAATAGTTTGTTATGATTTTTCCCATTCATACCCAAGTTTGTACTTATAATTTTATATAATTTTCTTAAAAATTAAATTGTATACGCTTCGGCTCCCCCCCACCATTCCTACCAGCTCTGCAACCTTGGACAAGTTGTTCGGCTTTCTGGCCTAAGTTTCCTCAGCAGTACCAGGCCGATAATAGTACCTACTTCATAGGCTTTTAGAGAGACTTAATTGAATGAGTTCATATGTATAAAGCCATGTACAAAAGCTCCAGGCACACAGTAACACGGAGTCAAATGTTTGTTAAGTAAAAACAAACAAAAGAAACATGGGTAGAGCTTTAAAGTAGTCAGACTGGGGTTCTAGCTTTTTTAAATTTTTAAGATTTTATTTATTTATTGGACAGAGACAGAGACAGCCAGTGAGAGAGGGAACACAAGCAGGGGGAGTGGGACAGGAAGAAGCAGGCTCCCAGCAGAGGCAGACGTTTAACGACGGAGCCACCCAGGCGCCCCATGGGGTTCTAGCTTTGACCACTGTGTCCTGAGGCTCAGTGTTCTCGTCTGAAAAATAGGGATATGATTTTCAAGCCCTTAAAGTTCTAGACATCTGGTAAATTTCTACGGTTTGACTCACCCCCAGGCTATTTCTTGTGGCTCTTGAGTTACCTACTTCTCCATCTGCCTTAGGTGGAAAGTTCTGGCACAAGTAAATATGTTGCAAAATCATCACATTTTGCATTTCAAAGCAATATCTGAATTTTTAAGAAAGGTGTCCATATCTGTGTCTTTTTTAACATGAATTTTGGAAGATTGGCTATATTTTGTTCTTTCTTATTATGAACTTGGTTTGGTTTAATTTTTAAAAATATTTGCCTCGGGGCATCTCGGTTGAGCGTCTGCCTTCAGCTCGGGTCATGGTCTCGGGGTCCTGAGATCGAGCCCCGCATCGGGCTTTCTGCTCAGCACAGAGTCTGCTTGTCCCTCTTCCTCGGCCTCTGTGTGCTCTCTCTCTCTCAAATAAATAAATAAAAATCTCAAAAAAATATTTGCCTTAATTGTAAATGAAACGTAAGTGAAATGTTAATATATATCTATATGTAGGTGTATGTAATATGCAAATATACCAGTATTTCTCTTATGAGCAAGCCAAATACATACACACATAATTATACTCTCTGTGTATGCACATATGTGTATATTTTCTGGAATTTTGACTAATTTGGACATCTCAAAGTGTTGGGACTGGCTTGGGTGTCCTATTTGATTTTTAATGAGAATGGCATCCAATTTTAAAATAATTTCTAAAGTTGAGAAAATTCTAATTACTAAAAGCATTAATCCTTTTCGTGATCATTTTTTCTGTCCCATGTCTCACTGCCATCTTTGCAGTATTCCATTTTCTGAAAATATCCTCCTGGGCCTGGGGTGCCGTGTGTACGTGGAGAGATTTCAGGTGGGCAATGACGCAAGCCACCTGAATGTCAAGTATGTTCTGCGTCTCATGCCTACGCACCCTGACCCTTCGTGCTGCTAATGGGACTTTAATATGTCAACCAAAGGTGCCCCTAAACAGACTTGAAGATTGTTTTTATTTTATGATAAAGGTGAAGAGCATGAAGGATTTGACAGGCAGGCTTTTAGTTTATTGTTGATGACAAATTTGTTCCGTCACAAAGTCTCTTTATAGGAGCCAAAGTCAAGAACACTATTTATTGAACAACTACAGCATATTCCCTATAGAAAATATGTACAGCATAGAATAGTAAAATTCCTACCTGAATTTCATTAGTGCAGCATTTCACATGATAGAATAAGTGTCTATGAATCGACACAAACGACTTGGCTTCATGTGCCATTTACATGGGCCTCAGGGCTTTGCTCTGAAAAATCACCTCCTTAACCCGTGTCAAGGTAGGGACGCCTGGGTGGCTCAGCTGGTTAAGTTTGCCTTCGGCTTGGGTAGTGATCCCAGGGTCCCGGGATGGAGCCCCGCACTGCCCCGCGTTGCCCCGCGTCATCGGGCTCCCTGCTCAGGGGGAGCCTGCTTCTCCTCTGCCTGCTGCTCCCCCTGCTCGCGTGCTCTCTCTCTCTGACAAATAAAATAAATTTAAAAAAACCCTTAAAAACGAAAACAAAAACAACAGTGTTGCGGTATTGCACCTGCCAGAGGAGAGTTACGGGTGAAAGTCAGGAGTAGTCCTGGCTTTGGAGATGCAGTTGAGAATCCCTGGAAATGGTTTACATGCACCTGTTACAAGCTAGCAAAGACAACCTGAGTCAGCAACCTGTTGGCCCTATTTGATTCTTTTTTTTATTAAAGATTTTATTTATTTATTTGATAGAGAGAGAGACAGCCAGCAAGAGAGGGAACACAAGCAGGAGGAGTGGGAGAGGGAGAAGCAGGCTCCCTGCTGAGCAGGGAGCCCGATGCGGGGCTTGATCCCAGGACTCTGGGATCACGCCCTGAGCCAAAGGCAGACGCTTAACGACTGAGCCACCCAGGTACCTCTTGTGCTATTTGATTTTTGAACAAAAACACTAGGAGAGAGTCTTCACGGTCCCATCTTACAGGTGACACACCTGAGGTTCCAGAACATACCAGTGTCGGAGCTAAAACCCAGATCTACGCCTACAGACTCCACATCTGGTGCTCTATGTGCTAAGCCCCTGTGAGCGTCACGAGATGGCTAAAGAGCGATTTCCATGCCCGCCATATGGGGTATCTGTCATCATGGCTCATCTGGGAATCCTAGACATTCGCTGTCTTTCAGAGCTTTGAGAACCTGCATAACAAATGCAGTGTAATCGGCAACTGATGAGTATCTTCCTTACCTCCAACACATGGTGTTATAGTCTTGATGCCATGAGATGTCTGCGGACTGCATCCTCTATGTCAGACAGAAAATGGTTAACAGTGATAAACAGCCGTTTGGCTGCTTGGACTTGTACCAGGAACTTTCTAGTGATGTGTCTTCAGGGATACTCTGCTAGACTGACATTCCCTAGCACTTCTCCAGCCAGAGTCCAAGTAGCCTGTGGAGCCAACTAGAGGGGCTCATGGAGAGAAGGGTGCGGCGAGACCCCCCAAACCATGCCTAGGGGGAGAAGGAGATGGACAGAGACAGCATTCAGAGAGACCGGGAAAGTTCAAGGACATTTTGCTTCACGTGGCGTTTACATGGGCCTCAGTGCTCTTGACCCGAAAAATCACCTCCTGACACAGAGTTGCAGTATGAGGGATGATGTTTTAGTTTGCACCCGCTGGTGGAAGGTTACGGGTGAAGACGTAACGCATTTAAAGCATTAGCGAGAGAGACATCTGGCTGTGCACATCGGTTATATTATTCTCTGTGCGTTTGTGTATCGCTGTTAATTACTGGACATGAAATGAGATCTATAAATAAGAACGGAACAATCCAGCCCTGTTTATACATCTGGTATTACAGAGCTTGCTAATTACATTACACACTAAAATAGAAACTGAAGGGCAGGGGTGAAGCTAACATTTATTGAGCACCTACTATATAACATTTTGTACATTATGTACATTATCTCGTTTAATCCTCAAGACAACTCCATGAGATGGTTATTTTTATAGACGTTTCACAGGTGAGGAGACAGTTCAGAGAGGTTAAGGAAGGTGCCAGTGGCTTTGCGTCTGCCAAGTGGCATAGCTATTACACCGTAAGCTGACTTAAATAAAGCCCAGGCATCCGAGCTCCTGCATGTCACTTTTCCCCAGTAGATTTATTTATATGCGGCCTGACCCTGAGAGGGAAGCTGCTCTTTTTTTTTTTTTTTAAAGATTTTATTTATTTATTTGACAGCCAGCCAGCGAGAGAGGGAACACAAGCAGGGGGAGTGGGAGAGGAAGAAGCAGGCTCCCAGCGGAGGAGCCCGATGTGGGACTCGATCTTGGAACGCCGGGATCACGCCCTGAGCCAAAGGCAGAGGCTTAACGACCGCGCCACCCAGGCGCCCCCAAGAAGCTGCTCTTTCTGCTAGGAGCTCACCCTTCATCCATGGTTTCAGAAAAACAGCAATTCAGGGCAAGGTACAAGTTTGCACATAGATTTAGCTATGATCGTATCTTAAAACAACATGGCCAAACGTGTAAAGTGATTCCTGGACCTCAGTTCGAATGATTGTCAGACGGGGCTTCTGTACCCCTGCATGGGTCCACAAATGCCCTCCAGCAAAAAATAAGAAGTGACTTACTGAGCCTCAGAGAGAATTGCTTTTCACTCATGCCTATCTTTAAAAATAGCATCTTATGAGAAGAGGCACTGTTTTTAGTATAAAATATTAAAGTCGGTTCATTTTACATTGGATTACATTTTAGGGTTTTCTGATAAAGAATCAGTGGTTTTCAGACTAGGATTCTCATTTAAAGTAGTCACCATCCATTTTTCTCACTTTAAAAGTTTTTAATGGAACGTGTTGATCAGGTTGTAGAAAGTTGATAAGATACTGCGGGGGAAGAGGCATTTGTGGGAAAATAAAGTGGGTATATATTATTGATTTTTTTCACTGTGAGAAAATTCTTGTGGGGGGGGAAGCCATGGTTGATAACTGCATTTTTTTTTAACACTTTAAGTCTGTTATAAAAAAGGAGCTTAGGAGATAAGAGCTCTGAAGGGGAGTTTGTGGGGTTTGAAGCCACACTGTAGCTCTATGCATGTCAATGTAAGTCCATCCTCGGCAAAATATGTACATTTCAGTGAGCGATGTTCATCTCGAGGAAGGCTCTGTGTGTGGGGAGGGGGTAGGAGGGAAATCGCTGTACCTTCTTCTCAATTTTGTTGTAAACCTAGAGCTGCTCTAAAACACAGTCTTTAAAAAAAAGAGTTCGTGAAATGGATGTTTATTATTTGCTTCACCCAAACTGAGGGCTACTCCAGAAAGGTGGGCAGTTTCTCCCTGCCTGTCTCTGAGTTCCTAGTGATGCTTTTCACAGCTAAGGTGAGGGTGTCTGCCTCGTACGCTGGGTGAATGACGTTCTCTGTCTTCAGAAACAAGCACTAAATTGCCATTTGGCTGCAAGGAAACGGCCTTATTTCTTTAAATTTTAAAATAGGAATAACCATTAAGCAATAGGAAAGTCATTACCTTTGCATGAGAAAATTAGGACAGCGTGCTTGGTTCCAAAGTTATTACACAAACTGTGGAAAAGGCAGTGACTTCTGGTATATCTTCTGATCAACTCTTCTGTGTTTGCTGGAGGAAATAAAGGATCCCTCACGTTCATAGACAGAGGTCCTCACGGCAGGTGACACACACTCATTTATTCTTCCCACACATCGTTATCATATGCCTACCACATGCCCCAACAGGCACTGTTCTAGGCTTTGCGGATAGAGTGGAAAACCTGATGGATGATGCCCCTGCCTCTTCAGGTGACATTTTTGCAAACAACTCACAGTTAAATTTGAATTTCAGATAAACGACAAATGATATTTTAGTATAAGTACGTCCCCTGTGTTATCCCCTATTTTATCCGGCAACCCTAGTTCTCAAGGAACCCGTAGGAGACACTCATTAAAGATCAAAAGGAAGAAGATTTATGCTGCAAGAAGACAGGGGAAGCTGTGCAGAGGCCCCATGGGGCAAGATGAGGATGGGAACTTCTTTTTTGGGGAGGCATTGTGGCTGGTGGTCAAGAACTGGGGGTGCTGGAGACAAATTGCTTAGACTTAAATTCTGCCCCCTCTGGGTCAAATCACACAACCTCTTTCCCCCAGTTCGCACGTTTAAAAAATGGGAATAATAATACTGTAGGGTCTCTTGGGTGGCTCCGTCGGTCGAGCATCTGACTCTTGATTTCAGCTCAAGTCATGATCTCAGGGTGGTGAGATCGAGCCCCATGTCGGGTTGTACACTCAGCAGGGAGTCTGCTGGAGATTCTCTTTCCCTCTGCCCCTCCCCATGCTTGTGCGTGCTATCTCTCTCTCCCTAAAATAAATAAATAAATCTTAAAAAAATAGTACCTGTATCAGAGAGTCAGTAGGAAGATTAATGTAATTCATACACATAAACATCTAAGTATTTGCTATTATTATAATTTTTTTGATTACCATAGGCAACTCACCATGGAATGTTCCCCTTGCACATCAGGGGTCTGTTCCATATAAATTGATCCACATTCATCAAGCAACCTCTTTGCTTCCGAAAGAAACCTCTGACAATATTAAGCCCACTGTTCCTTTCACAAAACCAAATGTGTAGGTATCTCACCGGCAGCCATGCCCCGCGTGCCAAGCTGAGCATCTATTTTAAGACGACCATCTGAAACCTTTCTTTTTTTTTTAATATTTTTTATTACATTATGTTAGTCACCATACAGTACATCCCTGGTTTTTGATGTAAAGTTCGATGATTCATTAGTTGCGTATAACACCCAGTGCACCATGAAACCTTTCTTAACTCCTGTCAGAGCTCCTGGCTTCTCTTAGCAGTTCCAGGAAGGATCACGTCACTTGACAGGGGAACCCGCGAAACTTCTTTCTCTGCAACGGATCCTAATATTCTGTAGCCATTTCCAATATAGCGGTTTCATAATTTTTTTTTTAAACTACTGTATGAAGCAACTCTCTGTTGATACATAAGAATGTTACATAACGTGGCACTTATAGCGAGGGCTGTTTTTTTTTTTTACACCCAAATGTGCCAGAATCTCTTTTTTAGTGTAACTCAGTGCTCCCTTATGGACTTCAGCATGGCCAGGGCCAGGCGCCATTCACTGCAGTGGCATGACCGCCATGCTCAGACAGCTGTGGAGGGAGGACGTGGATGTTGGAGATGCCATGTTTTATGGAAGTCACAGTGCGCATTGGCTTCCACTCTTCTGTGCCAAGCACACCAAGTCGTAGTGCCAACAGCATCAAGGCACAGGAGGGTTGGGTGATGGAGAGAGAGTGTGGGCTCTGATTTCTCAGTAGCTGTTTGGAATCATCCTCTTCCCCGTCACTCCATACCTCAGTTCCCTCAACAGCAACATGGGGCTGTCTCTCATAGAGTTCTTGTGAAGGTCACATGAGTTAATATATGTAAAATGAGTCTTACAATTATGCCAGACACATAGTAAATCCCACATAACACATACATTGAACACTCAATGTAAAATACCATCATTATTATTATTTTACTGGTGTTCCATTAACCTTGCACCCCAAAGTTCCCAGATGCTGCCCAGACATGATGGGGACTCTTGGCCTGTGAGTGCACTGGGACGTGCTTACTGCCCGTGGCTAAGTGAATTTTAACACATCTAAGCACTAACTTTATTATGATAGTTGTTGTTATTACTAGTTTACATAGCAGAGTGAATGACACAGGCTAAGTTTTAATCAACAAATCTCATCTTAGTTTTCAAATACTTGTAGGACCCTTCAGAAGAGCTCTCATTGCTCCACACAGCTTTGGAAACTATTTACTTGCCTGTGGACTCAGGGGCCCGTCTTGTGAATTCGTGGTTCTTTTGGTGCCAAGACTGATGGATGAATTGAACGAGCCAACGGGGCTTTATTACCCTGTCAAAAGCAAAGGTTAACTTCAAAATACTAGCACTGATTTTAGAATTACAAAATTATCTCTAGAGCAACTATAAAAAGCAATGTTAAAGACTATTTCTTTTGAGCAATGGTTACAATTTTGGAATACGGATTCCTCTGACCCCTTTGAATGGAGAACAGTTATTAACATGCTTGAACTCTATGTTGATATTTTTGGTCCCAATGGACAAGCTATATCCTAACATATCGGCATGCCCTGAGAACTTGCTAGAAAGGAAGACTCTCAGGTCCCACTCTAGACCTGCTGCACCAGAATTTGCATTTTAGCAAGATCCCCAAGGAATTTGCATGCATATTAAGGTTTGAAAGGTTCTGTTCTGGAGTCTGTCCACATTAGTGTCATGCCACATTCAGCCCCAGTGCTCACCTGGAAAGGTTTGAGGTCACTACGCTCATTACAAGGTGATGTAATTCTTCACTGCCCACGCTGACGACAGTGGGATCCTTTGGCACACGTATCGTTGGCCCACATAGCTGGAATTCTAACTGGCTCCTCTGGTGTTTATCTTGTATAACTTGTAACACCAAATAGAGCTGACCACAGAGGTTACCACTTGACCACTATGAAAAGCCACTATCGGAATGTCCTAGTTAAGGCAAATTGTTGGTATTGATAACAGCCTTTGGGGCTTGGTGATGGCTGCTGGGTCATAAATGTCCTGCTGGCTTGTGCCAAACCTCAGCTAAATGAGAACATTGCTGCTCAGTATTACCACGTCTGTGGGTACGTTTTAGTTTAGCTCATCCTACAAAACAATTCTAGCAAGAAAAGGCCTCAGCTTATCCACTCGAAACTCATTTCAGTGAAAGTATTTCTCCGTGGAAGGAGGGTGGAGAATGTGTCATTGTTGGTATTAACTAATCGAGGTACAAACCATTCTTTGCTCAGTGGCACTGCCACAAAATATTTGGAGATCTGCCTCCACCCACAAACTGCTTAATGGGAAAAAAGTCGTTTGCTGCCAACCCGCTGTCTGATTCTGAGTTTTTACGACTGCATTTCTCTGCATGGTAATCTGGGTCTAAATGTGGACCTTGTTCCCTCCTCTGCTTTTTTATTCCTCCCAACCAAAACACCCATGAGGTTAGAACCCTCAAGCTCTTGAAACCGGTATGTCCGTTTTGATCGAACAGCCTGCATTGTCCCCGTTGCACTCTGTGGATGTTTCTGTTTGGTTCTTAGAAGATGTCTGAGCCCGGTCTCTGAGCATTGGAATGGCTCTTTGCCATCCTGGGAGTGAATTTTTGCCTTTCTTGCTGACATTTTAAGTAGACCACTGGGTGTGGGCTGCTCTTCTATTTCCCAACATGCTTGGTGCAATTACACTAAAATATGACAAAGCCTGTTTGTGGAAAGGGTGAGGGCTTTGGTCCCAGAGCCCAAACCTCTCCAGAGGACACTGTGAGACAGAGCAGGAACAAAGGTGCCGGCCCATTGGAGGGATTGTGGGTAGGTCCTTGGAGGTCTGATCGGCCTGATCAATTCCTGTCAGTGCCTGGAGAGCTCCCTGAGTTTCCAGGACTCTGTCCGCCTGAGGAGATCCATGCCATGTGGACAGAGTTTCCCAGAAAGAGATGGCAGGAGAGGTTGACTTTAATTTCACTGCAATGCTTTGGCAAAATTCTCATCCACGATGACTTTTTCTTATTTTGCCACCATGATATTCAGTTGTGGTTGCATTTTACAGTGGTGTGTGTATGTGTATATATATATATATATTCCCCCCCCCCTAAACTCTGAGTCTATGGCTGGAAGCAGAATGTAACTCTGAGATGTCCTTGTGAACAT
This sequence comes from Ursus maritimus, assembly GCF_017311325.1. Lineage (NCBI taxonomy): Eukaryota > Metazoa > Chordata > Mammalia > Carnivora > Ursidae > Ursus > Ursus maritimus. The sequence continues at coordinate 9,623,767 of NW_024426552.1, forward strand.
AGCTGACACAGACGATGAGCCTCTGCTCACATCCTTCAGAGAGTACCAGCCTGGCGCCGAGGCTGAAGTGTTAGACCGTTGACTAGGATAATGTGTTCTAAACACTAGTTTCTATAATAGTTGAGTCCATTCTAGTGGCGTATTCTGAATGAGGAAGGGAAAATCAAAGGTGTAGTGTGAAAGTCATGACATCCATAATTATTGAAAAACACGTTTCTGGAAAGAGTTGCCAAGAGCTGTATCTGTGGCCCTTTACATGGCTTCCCTCCCAGGGTGTTGTCACTCCAGGATAACTGGTTTTGAGCAAGTTTGGTTGCTGTGGAAGGGAGAGAGAACTTGAGTTGCATGGTGAAATTTCACCTGAGGGAGTGAAGAATTCTGGAGGGGGTTGGAAAAGACCACCATCAAAGGGAGGCCGCTAGGTAATAAGAAAATATCTGTAGATGTGGGTGGAGACGTCAAGGGAAGAAAATGATTCGGTTCCAAATTAAAAGGACAAGTGGCTAAAATGCAAATTCAAACTACGCAGAGATGCCATTTCCCAACCATTGGTTTGGTCAACATCCAAATCTTGACAACAGACTCCTGCTGGGGAGGCAGTGGGGGCGAGCCCCACTTTGTATGAGGCTGGAGGGAATGCAACACAACGCAACACAACACAACACTCACAGGGGAACATTTGGCATTTTCTAGAAAGAGGACTTGTGGATGTGCCCTTGGAGGCAGCAGTACTCCATCAGGAAGGCAACTGCAAACATACTGGCGAGACGTGAAGGGCTGTTTGCGCTAGACTTGCCACTGAAGCATGGTTTGTAAGAGCAAAGAAACAACCCAGATGCCGGTCAGTGGGTTGGCGGGTTGATTACACTGTAGTGTATCCACACAACGAGGCGGCTGTACAGTGAAAGGAGGAAGAGAGACCACTTGTGAATATAGTATTAGGATGAAGAAGAGCAAGGTTAGTATTTTGTGTAAGAAAGGAAGAGAAATACCAACAGAGCTCACAAGCACTTACATTTTTTGAAAGAGCCAATAGAATAAGATGGAAAAAAAAAGTAGAGACAGAGATGGACACTAGACCCTTCCGGATAGGCCTTGTTATATAGATCTGACTTTGGAACCAAGTGAGCATTTTATGTAACTAAATATTACACAGCACGAATGAAATAGAATTTAAGAAATCGCGACACAGTGAAACAAATGATTCTAACTCTATGTCAAGTGGATAAAAAAGAAAATCACATAGGAAAAAAATGGTTTCAGATGACAGCATACAAATTTGACTGTAAACACTTTCCGTGGCGGTTACACCCTGAGGATTGAGTCTTAAAACTATTTTAACAGCATTTTACAGTTTTATTTTTAGTAATAATATTGGTGTTGTTATTTAAATTACACAGGTATACATATAGATATATTTTAGGGTAAAGAAATAATGTTGGTAATGACATTAGGAAATCAGATTTTTCAGAATAGAGATACAAAATAAGAGCAATAAATCAAGTAAAAATTCTTGAATTTTCATTTGAATTAAAAATATAACATGAACCCCTATCTCCTTTTAGAAAAAATATATTTCCTAATCCCTTCAAACTGGAAACATCCCAATATCTACCCATAGCCGAATGGATAAACAATGTGGTATCTCCATATATTGAAATACTACTCTGTAACAAAAGGAACAAGCGGCCAGTCTACACAATGGCATGCATGAATTTCAAAAACATTATATTGAGTGAAGGAAGTCAGGTACAAAAGGCTACATGCTGTATGACTTCATAGAATGTTCTAGAAGAAGCAAAATTCCAATGCAAAGTGGATCAGTGGTTGTCTAGATTGCAGGGTGGAAGGAGAGAGGCAGCAAGGAAGTTTCTGGGAGAGTGGAAATAAATATTTTATTAGGAGTGTGGGATTCATGAGGGTAAACATTAAACTTTATATTTAAAATGTGTATAATGGATGTAAATTACACCTTAATACATCTGATTTAAACAAAGAGAAGGCAAGAAGACCTGAGGGAAGGGGGGTTAGGCTAGGAGCTGTGCACAGCAATCCTGAGCTCTTGCTACACATCCAGGAAGGGAACTTGCCCAGTACACAAGCAGGCAAGTAAGCAGGAAGTAGGGCCAAGAGTAACACGCACGCCCTGTCTGCCATCAAAGGTCAGGTCTGGAGAGTTCTCCAATTGCTTAAGAATGAGCAATCAGGAAAAAAGCCACACAAAGCAACAAAAGTCCCATTAAAAATATGCATAAATAAGAGAAATGGCACATCATGTTATAACACATCTCTGTGAAAGGTTCCCTGCTGGAATTAGAAGAAGATGTGGGAAAGGCATCGGCTCACTGTGCAGGTGATGGGGAGACAAGGCCTCCAGAAACAGGATCGGGGTGGCTTGTGGGGAGAACGTGCTGCCGTGCCGTTTGGCAGGATGAGACATACCTCAGAGCTCGTCTGGGTAGGGCTGTAAAGAGTTTGATGACACATGAAAGAGCGTGCATTTTTATTTTGCAGGTTTGGGATTTTTTTTTTTCTTTAAACTCAGGAGAGCAGTGCGATCAGGCTGTTTTAGCTTTGTTTGTTCTAATTGAGGGAGATTAGTCCGGCGGTAGAGGGAAGGATGGCTTGGTTACCGGAAAGATGGAGGCAAGCAGGGCTGTCGAGAGTCCTCTGGGTGGAAGATGGTCCTGTTCCAAACTGAGACAGTGGTGGCAGGGATAGAAAAGACCAGATGGAGGGGTGCTGGGGGGCTCAGTCAGTGGAGTGTCCGACTCTTGGTTTCGGCTCAGGTCATGATCTCAGGGTCGTGAGATTGAGCCCCACGTCGGGCTCTGCACTCAGCATGGAGTCCGCTTTAGAGTCTTTTCTCCCTCACCCTCCAGTTCTCTCTGTCTCAAATAAATAATAAAATCTTTTTTTAAAAAAATTTTTTATTATATTATGTTAGTCACCATACAGTACATCCCTGGTTTTTGATGTAAAGTTCGATGATTCATTAGTTGCGTATAACACCCAGTGCACCATGCAATACGTGCCCTCCTTATAATAATAAAATCTTAAAAAAAGACCAAATGGACTTGAAAGGAGTTCTTGACGTGGCTGTGGAAGCAACTATTGACCAATGTGTTCATGTGTGGGGCCAGATGGAATGGAAGGGGAGGGGAGGTAGGAGGAATGAGGAAGGCAAGGGGTGGAGAAATGGTAACGAGTTAAGGTTTCGGCATTGGGACTCTGGCTGAATGATGACTCAATCAACAGAGACCAGAATACAGAGGAGACAGAAGCTCCAAAGGGAAATAAAGGGAACTGGTAGAGAAACCAGAGTCTGATTTGCCGGTGGGATATCCAGAAGTTATAACCCAGTTGTATTATATTAGGCCTTTACTAGTAATTCTGTTTAGGGAGATATTATTAGACTCGTAAGTCTAAGTCCACATGATTGTAAACTATTTCATAACAAGGCTTCTGCATGTGTGCCAAAAAGTTCATTTTACTTTTTGGCATTTCAAGGATCATCTTGGTGTTACGTTGCTCCAGGAAGGGACTTAGCTTTTCCATTTCTTCAATCTGCAGGTGTTATACGCAAGTAATGAATCATGGAACTTTCCATCAAAAACTAGGGGTGTACTGTATGGTGACTAACATAATATAATAAAAAATTATTATAAAGAAATAAATAAATCTGCAGGTTTAAGGTCTCAAATTCAGCTTCAGGATTTAACCACTCCTAAAAAGTATCGAGTGCTTCCCATAGGCAAGACACTGAGTTAAGTGCTAGAAATACAGAGAAGTATAAGAACTCTGTCTATGTGCAGAAATTAGCCAGAGGCACCCATAGAATACTCTGTGCGAAGAGAGCAGTTTAGGGTGTGTGTCAAGCCTCGAGACTGTGAGCAGTCCAGGAGCTGAGCTGAGGCTTTGCACGGAATCGGAACGTGCCAGGTGAAGGATGCCTAGGACTGAATGCTATCTACCACAAAGGCGATTTAGAACGGTGTGAACGACCCTGTGGAGCTCAGGTTGCCTGATGAAGGGTTTATTACCTGGACCCGTCACTGCGAGTGCACACCCCTCTCTGCCCATCTGCTGAATTCATTCCATTGCTTTGCACACAATCTGTGCTCCGTCCGGCGGAAGCTTTGCAGCTATGGTAATGAAGTGACTATTGAGGGAGTATCATGCAGGCTTTACGATATAGGAGTCCTCTCTTAATTGGGAGGTGCTTATTCGGGAAATGTACTCCCTCAGGATGTGATCAGAGAACCAGTTTAGCCCTAATGATATTTAATGGCAGTGGCTGGAATTTAATGGGGAAGATAATTTCATGTAATTGGGGGGCCTTCAGGTAAGTTAATGCTCTTGAGTGGCACTGCCTTTGGGGCGGCGTCTGAGTCACATGTGTGCTTCCTGTCTACACCACCCCTCCTGCAGCGCTGATGAAGATCCTGGAGAGCCGTGCAGTGTTGGCCGCTGGTGTGCAGCGCAGGGCAGATCTCTTTCTAAGAGAATGGCCCAGACGGTGTTGTTTCCTAAGGGAGACCCACTGTTTTAGTCTAAGCCCAAGTTTTAGTCTAAATTTCTCTTTTTGTTTCTTTCTTTTTTTTTTTTTAAAGCCATAAGCCCGTTTACCCTCGCTTTGGATAGAATCATGGCTCTTTTCATTCCAGTGGAATGAAGGCTTTCCTGGAGTCATTCTTTAATGGACCTGGTATAGACCCTGACACGTAAGTGTAGAATGAACCAATTTTCATTGGGGCTGCCACCTCTATAGATTAGAAAGCTGTTAGTCCACGGTGCTGCTCTGTAAATATCATGTAAACATCACAGCAACAAAGTGATGTGATGCATCGAAGTTCCTGCTGGGGGCTTAAACACAGCCGAACTGTCATTTCAGAATTCACTGGGGGGGTCTAACTGACCCTCTGAGTCAAGTAAGCTCAGTAATCATGCCTGCGACAGGTCGATATTTTTCATTGATGAAACACCCACAGCCGGGCCACGGAAGCTACTGCACAGAGGACCAGGCAGCAACTGGCTGGTGTTAATGTCCTTTCACAGGTTCAAGACCCGAATAGGACACGGAATGATGTTAATGTCACTACAAATAATGCCAGGAATTGCTACTTGTCATCACGTGGTTTTGGAGTTTCTTCCTTCATGACATCATAACACCAGAGATGAGCACGATCGACTTGACAATCTAGGCTTTTCTGGGGCATAGTGGAGGCCAAGTATGTTTTCCAGTGTTTCACACAGAAAACATGCTGCGTTTCAACTCGAGTGTTTTGAATTTCTGTGGAAATCATCTAGTTTTGATAAAAGTGGGCACCAGCTATCACCGAGTGCTGTAGGCTGAATGTATGTCCCCCCAAACTCATACATGGAAACCTAATCCCCAGTGTGATGGCATTTGACATGGGGACTTTGGGGAGTGATTAGGTCTTGGCGTGGAGCTCATGAATGGCATTAGTGCCCTTATAAAGGAGACCCCAGAGAGCCTCCTCACCTTTCCTAGCATGTGGGGACAGAGCAAGAAGACCACTGTCTGCGAACCTCACCAGACACAGAATCTGCCACACCTTGATCTTGAATTTCCCAGCCCCCAGAGCTGTGAGAAAAAATGTTGTTTAAGTCACTGGGAATCTGGTATTTTTGTTACAGCTGCCGGAACAGACCAAAGCACTGGGGTGACGATGATGATGGTGGTGGTGGTGATAGTGGTGACTTATTGTATCGTCTGCATGGGAGTGACAACATTTGGTTCAGCCAGTCTATCTGCTCTTCGATTTAAAGTCATCTCGGGGAGGCAAGGCAAACGCACCAATGTCATCAGCACAGATCCTCGCAGACGCCGGTGACTCACAAGTGGCCGACCTTTACCCCCAAAAAGGCAGGAAGTGCTCTGTGAAGTGAAGTGCTCCGGGGGGCCTACACTATCGCACACCCCCACCTGTGTAGTCGGAATGGCTTGGCGATAGCGGCAGCAGAGACGCTCACGTGATTGTAATCTGGTATCTGATGGCCCCTATTAACAAGCTAACTCTGCTGTAGGTTTCCCAAGAATGGATCACAGACCAGGCATATTTTAATGGTAAGACACGTTTCTGGAAAAGGTTTTTGAGGAAAGGTCAGTATGCATGAAGACTGTTCTAGAGCTCGGAAATAGGAGAAAGGGGGAGGAAAAGCAGGGCTGCAGGACTTCCCTGTGGATGATACCTAACACTGCCTTAGTGATTTCTGCTCGCCAGGAGCTGCACTGAGCATTTCACGTGGATTCTGCCACGTATTCCTCACGACAGCCTAGTGAGATGAGAACTGATCTTAACCTCATATTACAGATGAAGAAACTGAGGCACAGTGATTTACTCAAGGTTATACTGTTATTAAATGATAGAATCTATAACCACTGCATGACCTTGACTTTCCAATGTGAAAATGAGGGATATTTGAGAGAAAGGAACTCAGAAGAAATGAAAAGACAAGCAGGGTGAACATGGGAAAGGTGACCTTTCCTGAGATGAAGCATATCAAGAAGAGAAGTAGAGAAAACACCTGCTAGAGGGAAGATGTAGGGCTGGAGACATGACCTAGTGAGAATGAGATCCACAGAGCAAGGGGCGGGAGCCATGCTGGGCACAGCTGGGCAAGGAGGGAGCGGGATGGACGAATGCACGGCTGGGCAGGTGGAGCATGGATGGAAAGAAATGGCCGGGAAAGCCTTAATTCCACTGGAATGAAAGAGCCGTGATTCTATCCAAAGCGAGGGAAGAGTGTATGAAAATGTGCCGAGCAAAGGATTCACGTGTCCGGACTTCCTGTTCAGGAAGCTCTGGGATCCCGGGGAACAATTCTGAGATGCGCCCTGACCAGGGTGGGACCTCCCGGGCCATCCCTCCTCTCGTGCTCACCTGTACGGGTAGGGGTGGAGCCTCTGGACTCAGATCCTTTCTGTTGTCACTTTCTATTTCTGTTTTAAATTTTGATTGTTTTTGCACTTTTTCTGTCACTTACGTTTTGTCATTTCCTTCTAAATCCTGCTGACCTCATGAAAACAGAACTAAATACAATGTCATGATAAAGTCTTTAGAGAGTTTTGAGTATCTAACATTTCAGATTTAACACTTGATTCATTAGATTATAAGCATTTTTTAAGAAGATTTTATTTATTTGAGAGTGAGAGCACGAGAGAATGACTGGGGCTGGGGAAAGGGCAGAGGGAGCGGGAGAAGTAGGTTCCCCGCTGAGCAGGGAGCTGGATGCAGGACTCGATCCCAGGACCCTGGGATCATGACCTGAGCTGAAAGCGGGCGCGTAACTGACTGAGCCACCCAGGCACCCCAGATTATAAGCATTTTTAGAACATAATGTTAAGTGACACTGAAAGGCAAATCCTTTCAAAATTCCTTCCCATGGAGATGCAGGGGCACAGTTCAGTGCTGTCTGCCCAGTCTGCTAGTTGGCGAGGTCTCCAATGGGGCTGCTATAAACTGGACCCACCACGGATGCCTTAAGTTATCCTATTCCTTGGTCTTTGACTATTGGGTGGGATTTGGGCTCTTCCATCTCTGATGTCCAGATGAGAAAGCAGTGCATTTGGCTTAGTTAAGAGAACCATACATGCAATTAGTTAAGCATGGAGCATCTAAGACTGAGGCATTCTGCAGGAATTAATGCCTGGGTAGAAATGCGGTGGTGGCTTATAGAACAGCGGAGGGCCATGCAATCCCCGTCGGCCACTAACCTCCAGGGAGAGCAAAAGTCTTGGCTCTTATAAACAGCGCATAAATGCATGATAGGATGCAGCCAAGAGGGTATAATTTGGGATCTATTTCATATTTTTAATAAGGGATATAAGTGAGGATATTTTTAAACCTCTATTAGTACTATATTCAGGTAATTCCCCGTACAGGAAGGTAGTTTGATCAAGTCGTCTGTAAGAGCAACAACGTGGTCTGCAGTTGCCAGATGTAGTCAGTCTGTATATTGGCGGAGAATCTCGAGTCCCGGGACACCCACGTTTCTGGCCTGTGCTTCCAGGTAGCTCTGGGACGGTGGCTTCATGGTGGATGCTGGAAGGGTTTCTCTTGGAAAACCCCCCAGTGTGGGTGCTCATTCATGAGCTTGCTGGGAATTGGAACTGACTTGGGGGGGGGGGCTCCAGAGGTTCCCAGACTGACCTTGAGCCTGTCAAACCACATCAGAGGGATCTGAAAGGATCTAAAGGCTAAACCCAGAAGAACTCCTGTTACTGCCTCAGACAGAAACCAACATCTCCTTGTCTATCCCAGTGGACGGTGGGAAGAATACCCTTCAGATGACACTCTCTGTTTCCTGATAATGACTATGTATTATAATGTCAACCTGAGGCAACACAAACGTAAAAATGATGACATCAACACTAGCAAGCCTCTCTTCGGCACATCCACGAATACTCCTGCCCTTTGAAAACTCTGTGTTTTGATCACTGACCATGACCAAGAGATATTTCATATATCTGAAAAACACAAAAATGGATATATAATCCAGCACTTCAGCAATGACTGTAAGAAGCCACATAAATTGTCACCTCAAGTCATAGAACACTGAGGAATTTCATCAAGGGAAACAGCAAAATTCTCCATGTCCACCTGTGTTTATTACAATGCTACTAATAGTTAGTATAAAATTGGATGAGACAAAACCGTTGAACAATGAGAAAATGGGGATGGTGAAATGGTTCCCAGTCAAGCTCCTCGAAATGGGAATGAAGGGGTTTAGTAGACACTCTCTCTCGAGCCCTACCTCACACCTTGTACTATCTCTGTCCCAAATGGGTGTGTGCTGTTTGCAAGACTATGTGTTTTCAAAAGTGCTGAGCAGTCTTGTTTCAAACATGGAGCGGTTATTAATTATTACATAATTACAGCCAAGTGTGATATGTTTAGTAAGACAGGATTGAGGTTCACGTGGAACAAACCTGCAGGAGGACAGGAGGGTCTGCTGGGCCAAAATCAATTAAACACCAACAAAAAAGATGTGGTCCCTCACATCTGGTGTCAGAAACTGCAGAAGAGAAGACTTCATGCCAGACCACGTGGGAGGAGACTCCTGAGGCTGCTGTCCACACCCCCAAGTCCCAGCAGAGGCCTGGCCCTGCTCTTCTGTGCCCCCCCCCCCCCCCCGTGGGGACCTGGTGACGCTAGGCAGCCAGAGAGACTGTCCAAGAAGACCTCAGCCCTTTGCATTGACTGCCTGTTTACCCTCTTAAAGGATCTACAGACACACGCCTTTGAGAATCTTGCTATCTTCAGGGGCCCCTGTGCCGTAGTTGGAATTTGCTTGACCTCAAGGAGATTCGGGGGAGAAAACTGAATCACTCCTCGACTGGATGGAGCATTCTCGTACAGGAATTCTGGAGACTGTGTTGTGACACGAAAATGCTGAGAAGGGAAATATTAACAAGCAAGTCAGAAAGTAAAAAGGCACGTGGACCGTGTGTTAGGTGTTCATCACCGTGTAACGTGCGCACAGCTTCCTGAGGGTGGAAAGCAGTTCTAGAGTGGTTATGTCGAGGTGTGCCCTCTCTCCTTTCTTTTCAATTTCGTGTTTCTTAAATATGAAAGAAAATGTAAGCTTCGCTTTCTCAATGAATTTTTAGTCCAGGCCTGTGTTTCACAATTTTTTTTTTTTAAATTGTACCTCTGAGGAACCTTTTTACACATTTTTGTTAAACTAATCTTGGCCCTGGTCTTAGTCCATCTGGCTGCTGTAACAAACACCACGGTCTGGGTGCTTTATAGACAGCGGGATTTACTACTAGGAGTTCTGGAAGCTGCAAGTCCAAGATCAAGGTGCCAGCACGGCCGCTGAGGGACCTGTTCTAGTTCATAGATGGCTGTCTTCCGATTCTGCTCTCACGTGCTGGGAGGGCCACGGAGCTCTCTGGGGTCTGTTTTATAAGGCACTAATCCCATTCATGGGGGCTCCACCTTCATGACCTCATCACCCCCCAAAGGCCCCACTGCCCAAAACTACCACTTTTGGGAGTCAGGATTTCAACATATGAATTTTGGGGGGACACAAACATTCAGGCCATAGCACGTCTCCATGAAATGTTAATTCCACAGATACACCGCCTATGAGTTTAGGTACTGTAGGCATGTCTGTGTTTTAGCCATAAAAAGAAAACCATGTTCTTACTCCCCCCACCCCCACCCCTCCCCCACCACTGAAGACCCGCTTCTTGCCCCCCTGAGAGTCAGGTGGTGCCTGGATGCGGGTACACCCGACAGAGGTTAGGTGAAATACAGAGGAACGGCCACAGATCTCCGGAGAAGGGAAAGGAGCAAACTCACGGGGTCAAGTTCAAAGTTTGAGTCTTCAGTTGAAATTCAAATCTAGAACTCACGGAGAAGTGTAAGAAGCAATCCCTTCCCTAACCACGAAAAGAAGTTCATTTGCCATGAAGCGTTCAAGGATACTGGCAGGAAACAGCCAGCCGATGTATCCCCTCCCCTGCACCCCGGGCCCGTGGACGTGATGACGGTACCCGGGGCCATGCATGTAGCCTCCGAGCTTTGATATCTAACAAGGGACTCTGCGCCGACAATAATTATTGACCTTTAATGTCTCGCTGCAGTATATCCAGACTAATTATGCCGCACAGTTGTGAGCTCTTACATCCTTTCCTTTTTAGCCAGTTTGAAAATGAGGCCCCAAGGGTGTGAGCTGATCCACAAAAGAGGAAGAAATATTAATCTTTCTGACTCTTCAAACACCTACTTCTTTTTCTGAGGCGGAGGATTTTTGTCTTCTCATTTTCGCCGACGTCCTCTTTTCTGCTTGAGAACGGACGAGTTGTAATGGGAGGATTCGGTGAGTTTTTGCAAGGCTCATCTTGGGAGTGTCGACAGAATTTAACAAATTTATTACATGGAACCAACTCCTGTCAGGAGGGAAATCTAATTGGATGACATTGGAATAGAATAGATGTAGTTTGGGATAATGAAGGCTCTATTTTTTAAGCAATAAGAACCCCAGGATAGTTCTGTGACACGGTTTTTGGTTTGCTTTTCCTTATACTTTCTAGTATTTTCAGAGAGTTCTAGAGATGCTATCGTCTTCTCCTAAACACTTTGCCAAGCATAATCTCCCTTTCGCCAATCTAATGTACCACATCGTATCTCCTCCTCTGTACCTGGGGAGACCATGTATTGAAAATTGGAACATAATTTTTAATGCTTTAAATAAATCAATCACGGAATTTCCTATTCTGATTCTATTTCTACGATCAGTTTTTTGTCAAGGTTGGATTTACCTCTTTTATCCAAATTGTGGGATACAGAGGAAAGGAAGTTAGCCATGTCCAAGCCAATGAGGAATGTCTAGAACAGAGAAAGAACAGCGTGAACAAAATTCTTTTACCTTGGAGGCTGATCAGGATGAAATATGCAAGACCCCTTACAAATGGACTTCGTTTTATTTATTTATTTATTTATTTATTTATTTATTTATTTATTTATTTTGCGGGGAAGTGGGGTCCCCAAACTGAAGTTACAATGACTTTCATGACATCATTCAAAGCACAGCTTTGTAAACTCCTCCTGTCCACTCTGGTCAAGTAGAGACTGTATCAATTAAATCAAACAAAGATGGCATCTTAGGCAGGTGTTTTATTGCTGCTTACGTTAGAGATTAAGGGTCCATAACCTGTTTTGAGGTTTGTCTTTTCGGTTTTGTATTTTTGTCAATCAAGATGACAATTGGTTACAAGTATTGGTGGCTGAGAGTGATGGGCTGAGATGTCTACGTGGGTGGTTGGCATCAGTTTTGGAAAAGGCTGCCAGGACGTGAGTAGATGACATGCTGGTGACTGTCCGGTGGGAGGGCTGGCCAGGCCCCACTGAGGGTAGGTAAGGACTCCTGAGACTTGCAGAGGGCGTTGTGGAGAAAAGTGTGCTCACGAGGGGACTTGTTGGATGCTTTGAATGCATATTTATGGTGCTATTCTTTGTGAAATCGTCACCTACAGAGAAGAAAGCCCAGATACTCTTCTAGTGAGATAAAATGTTTCACCGACTCACATTTAAAAGTTCCTTAAAAAAAAAACCCATGGCCATTAAAAAAATCTTTTGGGGTGCGTGCCTCGGGGGCTCAGTCGGTGAAGCGTCTACCTTCAGCTCAGGTCATGATTCCAGGTCCTGGGATTGAGTCCCGTGTTGGGCTCCCTGCTCAGCCAGCAGCCTGCTTCTCCTTCTTCCTCTCCCTCTGATGCTCCCCCTGCTTGTGCTCTCCTGCTGTCTCTCTGTCAAATAAATAAATTAAATCTTAAAGAAAAAAATCTTTTGGTCCATGGCAAGAACTGAGAAGGAAGTCATCATTGCTGTCTTAATTCTGATGGTTCCATCATCATCAGGTCCTATCCTGGGCGCCGACGCAGAGATCTTGTAGCTTCATACTGGATGTGAACCTGTCAAGGGCTGGGATGAGGTCATGCTCACATTTGATACTTCCAGCTGTGAGGTCTTTTTTTTTTTTTTTTAAGGATTTTATTTATTTATTTGACAGAGACAGCCAGTGAGAGAGGGAACACAGCAGGGGGAGCGGGAGAGGAAGAAGCAGGCTCATAGCGGAAGAGCCTGATGTGGGACTCGATCCCTGAACGCCAGGATCACGCCCTGAGCCGAAGGCAGACACTTTAACGACTGCGCTACCCAGGCGCCCCAGCTGTGAGGTCTTTTAATTCAGGAACCCTGCTGACTCACCTTTGGGACTTCAGAACTGGACAAGCCACCATGTCCAGTGCATGCTGGGGAAGTGACAGCTTGAAATCCAGTGTAAGACCTTACATTTCTTCTGTCATTCCAGCCTGCCATGAACTTTGACAGTCTTAATTCTTCCACGCAGTTGTCCCTCCCATCGTTTTCTTTTTTTTTTCACCTGAAAATGTCATTAGCATTGTCTTCTGCATTTTCATCTCCATTGATAGTCAGTATTTCAATAAATATGGAGTGTTACTTATTTATAAAATGCTGCTCAACGTGAAAGACTTGTCCTCAATAGGCTCCAAAATGCAAATTGTGAAACAGAACTTACTAGAAAGCAGCCATTCATACATTTGTACACCAAACAGATATTTCTCGAGGACTTCATATATGCTAGGTGCTGTGAATAAGCACAGATGTGGCCCTGTCCTCATGGAATCTGACAAGGGAGACAAATGTGATTCAAAAGACAGATCACATGAGTCACATAGACTTAGAAGTGGGTGCTGCCAAGGTGTGGGTCTGGTATAGCAGGAGACATGGCCTGGGTCAGGAGGTCAGGAGGTCAGGGAGGACTCTCCCAGGAAGTGATAATTAAACCAATTCTAAGCGAAGGGAATGTTTCATAAGGGGGGAGTTCTTGGGGCCATAGTTGAAGACAGGTTAGCAGGGAAGAAGAGAAGGGTGAAGAGGTGAGGTGGGACCAGGCTTTCTAGGCTCTCTTAGGTCTTTATCCTAAGGACAACGAGAAACCAGAGTTTAAAGAAGGGTCATGGGGAAGAGATCAGAATTGCATACAGAAAGATCATGCTGTCTACTGGGAGAATTTCTTGGAAGGAGGCCGAGGTGGATGGGTGTTGGGTGGGATCTGGGATCTTGGGGAGCAGTTGGGTGAGAGGTGGCAGCAGCTCGGGCTGCTTGCAGAGGAGACCTACCAACATGGGAGGTATTTATGAATTCTTTATTGGAATAGAATTCAGATAAGATATTAGAAATGGGTTCTCCTCTTTCACATTTTGATTTAGGTCGACACATTCTCGAATTTCTAATTTAAGGTCTAAATATGTAGACAGTGCAATGTTGTAGAAGGGGCTGACTAGGAGTAACCAAGGTTTCTGGCATGGTTGGGCTGCTTTTTACTTTTGTGACCTTGGGTACGTCCTCTTCACTTCATCTCTCTGGGTTCTTTTGTTTTTGTTTTTGTTCTTTTTTACCCATTAACAAGGGGATGTCCCTCTCCAAGATCCCTTTAAACATAAGACCCTTGGATGGATTATGTAGTCTCTTTTTGCACCTTCCTGCATTATTCAGACATCCTGATTTCTTTCCAAACACTCTTTATTCCATGTCAGGGTAAGGATTGAGCAGTTTTTCAACTTCTAAACTTTAAGTTTCCAAAAAGTAACAACTTTGCCTGTAGGAACATTGAAAACAGGGCCTGAGTGGCAACTTGAGTCATACCCTAAGTGCCATGTGAATTTCAACTTCACTAGACACAGGACAGAGTTTCATTTGACAGAAATTTGAAACAGAGGCATATTTTATACTTATATGCACCAAAAGATATATACAAGAAATTCATAGGGGTGCTATTTGTAAATGTCAAAAAGTAGACAATGGTGGAATGTATAAATAAAAACAATGGAATACTATACAAAAATTAAAATAGATGAACCATTGCTACGAGAGTATTATTGATAAAAGTCACAAATAACGTTCAGCAAAGGAAGCCCACACAAAGGGTTCATTCTGGATGATGCCTGTGGTATGAAGTTGGAAGACAGGGAGGGCTTAGCAGTGGTGACTGATCAGGATAATGGTTACATCCAGGGGTGAGCAAGAGGGCCCGGGAGAGGCTCACTCCAGGGGTGCTGGGCATATACCATCTCTTGATCCAGGTGGGAGTTACCTATGATCACTTGGAGAAAATTCATCAAGCTATAAGCTCATGATATTTGCACTGCTCTGTGCATTTACTTCAATAAAACATTTTCTTTTTTTATTTAAAGATTTTATTTATTCACTTGACAGGGGCTGGGAAGGAGTGTGAGCCAGGGGTAGAGGCAGAGGGAGAGGGAGAAGCAGACTCCCCACAGAGCAGGGAGCCCAACACAGGCCTGATCCAGGAACGCCACAATCATGACCTGAGCTGAAGGCAGCTGCTTAATGACTGAGCCACTCAGGCGGCCCAGTAAAACATTTTCTTAAAAAATTGAAGGTGGACATTGCTGAGATGCCCTTCAACAGACAAATGGATAAAGAAGATGGGTAGTAAGGAGGGCACGTATTGCATGGTGCGCTGGGTGTTATACGCAACTAATGAATCATCGAAATTTACATCAGAAACCAGGGATGTACTGTATGGTGACTAACATAATATAATAAAAAAACATTAAAATTAAAAAAAAGGAAAAAAAGAAGACGTGGCTCATATATACAATGGAATATTATTCAGCCATCAGAAAAGATGAATTTCCACCATTTGCATCAACATGGATGGGACTGGAGGAGATTATGCTAAGTGAAATAAGTCAAGCAGAGAAAGACAATTATCTTATTTGTGGTTTCACTTATTTGTGGAACATAAGGAATAGCGTGGAGGACATGAGGAGAAGGAAGAGAAAAATGAAGGCAGGGAAATCAGAGGGGGAGATGAACCATGAGAGACTATGGACTCCGGGAAACAAACTGAGGGCTTCAGAGGGGAGGGGGGTGGGGGACTGGGATAGGCCGGTGATGGGTAGTAAGGAGGGCACGTATTGCATGGAGCACTGGGTGTTCTACGCAAACAATGAATCATGGAACATTACATCAAAAACTAATGTATGGTGACTAATGTATCATAACTAAAAAAGAAATTGGAAGTGGAGGAGTCAGTTCTTACCAAGGCCCGGCAAGAATGGGCGTTCTCTCAATCAGGAATCCGCTCGGCAGTGCAGCATAACAGTTACAAATGCACCGTAGAGGTGGGCGAGCGTTTCATTAATAAAAGTATCTTGAGGGGCGCCTGGGTGGCTCAGTCGTTAAGCGTCTGCCTTCGGCTCAGGGCGTGATCCCAAGGTCCTGGGATCGAGCCCCACATCGGGCTCCTCCGCTGGGAGCCTGCTTCTCCCTCTCCTACTCCCCCTGCTTGTGTTCCCTCTCTCGCTGGCTGTCTCTCTCTCTGTCCAATAAATAAATAAAATCTTAAAAAAAAAAAGTATCTTGCAATTACTCTGCATTGTGTGCCATTTCCAGCATTTGTCAGCTTTTCTAATCCTTAGCACGTAAGGAATGCCCTTACTCACTTCAATTAAGTAGGCACTTTCATACCAACACCACCCCTTGAAAAGGGAAAAATACAAAATATATTTAGACTATCAGGACACAGAAGACTGGCGTGATGAGTGTGGCAGTGGTGTCATTATTCAGTGGGGCAGACTGTCCGGATACAGAGCTAGAGACTCGTTGACCTAGGTCACCTGCCCCTACAAAGAGCCCCCCATTGCAGTCAAAGCCTGCAGCCCACCTCTCAGGTCTGTTGTGTCTAATCTCTTTCCAGGGAGGCTGCAGAGAACTTTCTGTGTGTTGAGATCATTGCTCTGTTTCTGCTGGGTTCTTGTTTCTTCTCCCATGGTCGTGCAAACATGGCAGACAAAACCTTGCCAAAATCAGACCCTCAAGAATTATTGCCACCATGCTCGTGGTTTTGCAGTTTCCAAACTGCAATCCCCAAAGGCTTTACTAAAGAGAAATACAATGCCTCTTGAAAGTATTTGGGGGAGCTCCCCAAGAGGGAGTACTGTGCAGGCCCCGGGCGGCCCAGGGATTCTCATTAGTGGCCGCATTTGGAATCACTTCAGGTCTTTCTACCTGTGTGAGTAGCTGAGCCCCACCCCCGGGGGGCCGACCTCATTGCTTTGGGGTATGGCCTGGGCATCAGGAGTGTTAAACTCTCCCGGGTGATGCTCATATGAGACCAGGCCTGGGAATCACGACTCTAGCTAGTCTTTTCCTCGCTTCCCCCAATGAAGCCCACTTTCTCATCCAGGGTGACCCCCCCAGCCCCACCCGAGATCATTGTGGCACATCTCTTCACGGCTTGGTCCAGTGACATCACTTTGGTAGCCAGATTGGCCAGGTGGGAGTGTGACATGACGGAACTCCACAAACCCTACAAGTCAGCTCCACCACCCGAGAACTGGTCGTTACATATTTATAAACACCTCCTTGGCTGCCTGACTGCTCCTTACTCTAACCTGATTTGGGGTATATTAAGGGAGAAAAAGTGAACTTCATTTCTCCCTGGCAAAGGTCGATGTGTCCACATAAAGATAACAGGTGCACCGAGCCTACATCCCAGGAGCTCCTCATCACTGACCTACTGGAATAATTCAGCAAGCAGGGGCAATTCATAAATTGTATTTTTAGATACAATTAGAAATCTGGCAAAGGGTTTCCCTGCCACAGAGATCTCAAAACAAGTCTTTTTTAATAGGTAGATAGGCCTTCTCTCATTTCTTCTTTTCTTTCATGTCTTTCTTTTAGTTTTCCTGCCTTTGTCTGAAAGATGTCAGAGAGGTGGATGGAAAAGTCTTTGTAGCATATGCATTCTGCTTTCCTTACACATGGGGCAAAGGAATCATGATCCTGGGGAGGGGGGTCAAAGGACGTTCAGAGGTCGTGCTGTAGGCTCCACAGAGCTCCCCCCTGTAGAGGAGGAGGGGGGAGCTCAGGGGCCCAACAGGGCAGATGGTGATAGAACAGAGTCTGTCCACCTCTCCAGATAGTGTCCGGGAAAATCCTGCACAAACCCGGACAAGGTGGTTGGCCAATAGTCAAGTCTCCAGTTGGACAGTTATTTAGAGTAGAAAGCAAGACCCCTCCATCGTACCCATCGTCACCACCTCGGTCATTGCTAAATTCTCCATCTGACTTGTCTTGTAGCGAATATCTGTTTGAAATTCCATACATTGAGTTGCTTTCTTGGCCAATGGGCTTTAGAACTCAAAACAACATCCATGTGACAGAATATATCATTGCTTTGAAAAAACAGAATGTGGGGGAACAAGGCAAAGGAAAAATAAGCAAACCAATAAGAACAGCCACGAAAGCACGGTCTTAGCCCAAAGGCCTAGAAAGGACGCCACGAATCTCTAAGTCCGTCCATGGCTGTGTTAATGGTGATGGAGCACCGGGGGGTGTGCTGTGGTCATCAACGTGACGGAGACCAAATAAGTCACACACCACGAATACTCCATTTATGAATGACTAAGCCATACAGCCATCTATCACTTTAAGCTTGAATAAATACTCGAGTGTAGTTAAAAGATCAGTTCTAAGTAAGAGTGAAAGGAGAGGTGGCCAGGAGAGGAAAATGCTGTCTCCTGCCTCTGGGTTTGGTTTCTGGGTGTTTCGTGTGCGACGCTGGCTTGGTTCTTGGCTCAGACAGCCTGCTTTAGCTGGTTCGAAGGCAGTTGTGCAGTAGAAAGGCTGACAGGCTTTAATGAAGAGATATACAGTGTCTCCGATGTATCTGAGGGAACTCTGATGCTTGTGGTTTTGTATATGGTTATGGTAAATAACTACCCCGCTGATCGTTGTGGTCTGGCCTTTGCTGGGAGCACGGGACCGCTGGAGACCCATGTAACCTACACCCCGTCCACCTACGGGACAGCCTGGCTTGGCCGTGCAAGCCGGCAGCCCACCTCCCGGCTGAGTGGTGCTTCCTTTTAACCCACAGGGAAAAAAAAGTGGTTTTTTTCCCTTTGTTTGTGAAGTTGACAAGCCAGAGGCAGCCGAGAACCTTCTGCGTGTTGGGGTTGTCACTCGGCATTTCCCCTTTCCCCATGACTGATTTTTCGAGATGCTCTCAGTAAATGAGCCCAAGTGGGAGGACGAGATGACGGCCGAGTCCTGAGCAGAGCTCGCTGGCCTCGAGGGGGACAGCAGCCTTCACATCCTGACAGGAGGCGCTCAACCCGAACCAGAGAGCCCGAGCGGCAGGCGCCGTCTCTGCCCCTGCCTCAAATCAGACTGCAGCACTGGCTCCGGACCTCTCTGCCTCCCTCCCTCTCTCTCTGTGTGACTCTCTCTTTCTGTCTCTCTCTGTCTCTGTCTCTCTCTATATATATATATTTCTTTTTCCTCTTTTCCACTGGTTAGCATCGTATCCTTCTAGCTGCTGCCCTGTGTAGGGCACCTAAGAAGAAAGCGCCTCGGGGACATCAGCGTTCACAGAGAGGGAAGTTGCAAAGCGTAAGGAATGAACATTTTGGAGCAAATGGGAAAGCGCATGCTTTTGGTCCAGTGTTAGCATAGGGTTGAAGGGGACTTCTGTGGCTCCCACCCGCCGTGCCTGACGAAAGAAGATTGGGCTTTTCTTTGATGACACCAAATTTGTTATCGAGCAGAATGTGGGGCAGGTGATGGGATTGTGATCTCCCCAAACCCTCAGAAATGGCCAGTGGGTGGATTTCAAAAGGCAAGAGAGGTGTTTCCTTGGAGTCCTTCGCTGCGTTGTACGATCCTTCAAAGAACAAAGGTAGAATATTTGGATATTAGGAGAGGATATGATGACCCCAAAGACTACTTCCCGTGAGCGCGTCCCCTGTCCTTCGCCCAATGTCCACTGAGAGAGATGCCTTTCGGCACATCACAGTAGACTAGTGACATTTTCCTTGCTGACCAGTTGCTGCTCCAAAGAGCCATTGTGTCGTGCTCTATTCTGCTATTGGGTACCAGGTGGGAGATTTAGGGACTCAAGGAAGGTTCCAGAGAAACACCAGGCCTTCTCCTCCTCCAGTGAATGTACCACTCACTAGATGCCTGTTCTTGGAGGCTTTCTGTTCTCCCATGCTTCCACATATCCCCAGAGCGCTACGAGCAGGGCTGGGTGATGATGTCACCATACCAACGCTTCTAGAAGACCTAGTTCTCGGCCACCTCTGCCCAAGACAAGAAAGAAGATGGCTCTGAAGACCAGGACCACCCCACCCTCCACTTTCTTGAATTATTTTCCCAGCTCCAACAATGCCATTTTATTTATTTCACTTTTATTTTTTAATTCAATTAATTAGCATATAGTATATTATTAGTTTCTGAGGTGTAATTTAGTGATTCATCAGTTGCATACACCACCCAGTGCTCATTCCATTACGTGTCCTTCTTAATGCCCATCACCCGGTTACTGCATCCCCCCAACCCGCTCCCCTCTGGTAACCCTCAGTTTGTTTCCTAGAGTTAAAATTTTCTTATGGTTCGCAATGCCATTTTCAAAGAAACTTTTAAGAAATACCCTCTGGACTCTGTGTATTTATATATTCCAGGGCACACAGTTGTTTCTGTCGGGCGACAGAATCTGAGGAATAACACAGACCCCGCAGAATAGATCATGGCGAATCTTATCTCCACTCCAATTCTAAGCACTTCAAACTTCATTGTACCTCTCAGCTTCCCACAGACAGGCCCTTCTCTTTTGTTTCTAGGACTGATTCCTCTTTGGTCCTTTTGGATTGTGGGGTAGAAAAGCCCTTTGTTTGATGTTCGGTGACACCTGGACCAATCTGCCATCGCCTCAGCCTCGTGGCTCAACAACCCAGCAGATGTCCCCAGGCGCTGCTCTCAAAACTCCTGTTTTCTCTCTCCTATCTCGTACACCCCAAGTGCCAGCCTCAGAATTCGGAATCTGTGTCTTGGGACTCTAAGTCTGGGACGGGATGCCCTTGGACCTAGACACTTGGTTCTTTACCACCTTCTTACGAACATTTCCCTAGTCCATCTTCAGCTTTTAGAACACAGGACCC
Organism: Ursus maritimus; assembly: GCF_017311325.1. Lineage (NCBI taxonomy): Eukaryota > Metazoa > Chordata > Mammalia > Carnivora > Ursidae > Ursus > Ursus maritimus. The sequence continues at coordinate 9,644,294 of NW_024426552.1, forward strand.
TTCTCCTTAATGTAAACATCAGTGCAATTGCCCAGAAAGGAAAGTCATGGCCCTCCCTACATCAATATTACAGACACCCCTCTTTGTGATAATTTTTTTCTCTCCAGATTGAAAGCCTTTGAGCTGGAGATGTCCCAGTATCTCTTCTTGAAACTCTACTTCTATTTGTTCACTGCCATTACGAAGTACCACTGACTGGGGAGCTCAAACAACAGAAATTAATTGTCTCATGGTGTTGGAGGCTAGACCTCTAAGATCAAGGTGTTATCTGGGCTGATTCCTTCCGAGGCTTCTCTCGTTGGCATGCAGAGGGCCACCTTCTGGCTACGTCTTCACATGGCCGTCCCCTCGGCATGTGCCTGTGTCTTAATCTCTTCTTTGGACATCAGTCATATTGAATTAGATCCCACCCTATGACCGCATTTTACCTTAAACCCCTCTTTGAAATCCCCATCTTGGGGAAAAAAAAAAAAAAAGCCCATCTCCAAATACAGTGACGTTCTGAGTGATTGGGAGGTCAGACTCCAACATATGAATGTGGGGGGACACAATTCAGCCCGTAACACCACCTAAGATCAAATACTTATATTTTGCATAGAAAAAGGCTTATCTTCTTCTAAAGATTGGCCCCCAATGTAGATTTTCCTTAAAGTAGGGAAAGGATTGGGAAAATATTTGGGAAGCTCTTTTTCTCTGATATTCTTTCTCTGAAAGGTATTTATTCACTGAGGGCACAATTATATTAATATTCAGGTCCTGGTTTCTGCAATTCCCAGGCCACTTGCGTGATTCTTTTGCAACACTTAACCTTAGACACTAAGAATATTGGCTGTTGGAATGAAACACGTTGAACTGTAAATCTGTTAAAGTTGCTACTGCCTACAGTGAGCTTCGACTTGCTGTGATCCTCTGTGGAGTGAGAGAGACAGTGACTTTGCACAAAAGAAGGAGATGAAATAATTTGGGGTGGCTCTGTGCTTTCTTTCCTTTTGAGTTTAGACTCGTGGCCAGTCATCCTCACTTCTGCATCAGTTCTGAAGCCCCCCTCCCCCCAACACGTACACATCTGAGTGGGGCGTCCTTTCTTTGTATTTCATAATGATCAATTACACATTGATTATTGGTTATCTACTTAGGCAGTGGGCTCAATCTCTTTGCAATGACAGCCTCAAAGGTGAGAGTTGTGTCTGCAGATCTTTGATCCTCCAATCCCCGGCACTTAAAATTAGGCTAGCTGGGCACTCAATCAATCTGCCAGTGACGGATAATGCAGGTGTCATTGCTAAACCAGGATCCCCATGACTTTGATTCCCTTTTCTCACAGATATGCTTTTCATAGGTTAGAAAATACAAAACCCACAGAGAGGAACACAGAGATCAAAACTGACTACAGTGATGGGCTCTTCTTAACTGGGGACCCCTCTCCGCTCCAGGGAAGATGGCCTAAAGGATAACATACTCAATATACCATGATCAATAACAATCATGTCCCTGCCGACAGTCGCATCTAAGCACTGGCTGATTCTCTACCTGTATGGTGCTTCTGGTTTCTCGAGGTGAGAGGCTGGGGGTGCTCTGGGGGTACCCAATATTGAATACAGAGACCCGGATACAAACACCTGTGAAGTTTTCTGCCACTTCTGTTCACTTCCGTGAACAAGCTCACTGAAGAAGCATTTCTCCATCTACATGACTCATACACCAGGAAAACAAATGTGTGCACTGACAAGTCACAGCTTTTCAGAGGATGTGATTGCAAATGGCAAGACAGATGATCATGTTAACAATTATACCCAATAGGATTTAAAATCCAAAATTATTTTGATGTGTGCTGCCATGATCAAGGGTAATATCCGGGCATATTTAATAGATAGCAAGGTATACTTTACTGTGGCACACAATTAACACAAACACATATTTGAATGGAATTTGATGAAAATCTAGAAATTAAAATGGTAGTTATACTTTCCCAAGTAATTTTCAAAACGAATAGGCTGGGGTATGGTGACCTGGGAGTTTGGTTTGACTTGGTTCCTCTTGGAGCAAACCTTCAAGAGTTGTTTGCCTGAACAAGGTGGAAAGGTATGCAGCTAAAGAAAGAAAGTTCAGGAAGGAAGGGGCAGCCTCCTGGGGAGAGTCCCCATTGGAAAACCAGTATCAGTTTATAGGTTTGGGGGAAGCATTGAATGTGGATACTTGCAAACAACAAGGAACCTGGGACATCTCAGGGGACAAAAGACTCCAAGAGGAAGAAATTCACTAAATCAATTCAAACACACCAGCAGCAGTATTTTATGTGGTCCCTCCAGTGACTAGGATGGGCACACCCTGTGGGGATTCTGGTATATGCAGGGAATCAGAGCTAATACAAGAAATAAAGGGACCCCACAGGAGGACAGGGTTCCTCTGGGAGGTTACTCTATTTGGTGGGAGAGAAGGTTACTAAGTACAAATTCTTAGAGTAGCATTTAAGAACACATTGCTTTGAGCTAAGTAACAAAATCGACATTGCAAAAAAAAAATCTGTTATTTGCTTTATTGAATCTACAGAGAAATTTTTCACTTGATAAATGATTGTTTATCGGTGTGCTGGTGTGTTTTGAAGAAAAAGGCAAAAGCCCTAACATTTCACAATATGCATGCATCCCAAAAAATTGGAACGTTAGCTGTATATGTCCTCTGCAGCGTCTTTTTTCTTGTTTTTTTATTTTAGCCATTCTGACAGGTGTGAGGTGATACCTCATTGTGGTTTTGGTCTGCAGTTTCCTGATGAGGAGTGATGTGGAGCACCTTTTCATGTGTCTGTCGGCCATCTATACATCTTTAGAGAAATGTCTGTTCATGTCTTCTGCCCATTTTTAATTGGTTTGTTTTTTGGTGTTGAGTTGTATAAGTTCTTTATATATTTTGGATACTAATCCTTTATCAGATCTGTCATTTGCAAATATCTTCTCCCATTCAGTAGATCGCCTTTTAGATTTGTAGATTGTTTCCTTCACTGTGCAACAACTTTTTATTTTGATGACGTCCCAATAGTTTATTTTTGCTTTTGTTTCCCCTGCCTCAGGAGACATATCTAGAAAAATGTTGTTATGGCCGATGTCAGAGGTATTACAGCCTGTGCTCTCCTCCAGGATTTTTACGGTTTCAGGTCTCACATTTGGGTCTTAAATCCATTTTGAGCTCTGCAGCATTTTCTAACGGAGATACCCTAAAAGTAGCCTAAATAGTCAACCAAACAGTTTCAATAACTTTGATAACCTACCTACTTACAATGGAATATTACACATTCAGAAAATGATGTCATAAACAGTTATGAAATCATACGAAATTTTGTTTTTGGTAAAATTAAAAATAGCAAGCTTAAAAAGTATATGTTGTATAAATCAAATTTATAAATAAATGCATTCATAGAAAAGGCTAGAAAAGTGTGTGCAAATATTAAGTGATCAATCAGCAGATCATTTTAATTTTCTTTCTAATCCAAAGAACCATAAAAATATATACTTAAAAAAATAAGTAAAGCAACATTTTCAAGCTCTTAAATGTCTTTTTAATAGTGGTTACTGTTAATAACGACTAAATCAGATGTAGAGGTTTGGTGTAGCCCACACATTCTCAATGGGGCTGATAATGATAATGGGGGAAAAAAAGATAGAGGAACACCGGCCTGGCATGGTCTAACATTTTTAGGAATATTGTTGGTAAATTGAAGTATACCTATGTTTCCCTGCCCCGCTTAAATAGACCAAAGGCATTGGAAGACCAAGTAAATGATTTTTTTATACAACGCTCCCTTGGGCCAAGTGTCCCAGGCTGAGCAAATGGTAGCACATCGACCTCTGGTGCCCTGTGTGGTCTCCAAGGACCCACCCGAGACAGCATGGTGGGTCCCGTCTGTGGTCTGCAGCTGACATCTCATCAATCCTCCCAGGACACACAGAAGCGGATTAAAAAGAATGTTCCACGCCCTGTTGGAAGCATCAAGCTGAAGACTCTCCCTGATAGGTATCTCGGAGCAGAATGCTGTCCTGGGGCCATGCCAGTGGCGCCCGACTGTCTCATTTCCAAGGCGACAATTGAGTGATAATTGCAAGATCCTATTTTGAACAACACTACAGCAGGGTCTGATAAAGTTTGTAACTATTGAGATAGAAATCTGAGAACTCTAAACAATTTATTTACAAAGAAGGACACAGATAGGTTTTAACTACCTCGTAAATCTCGGCTCTCCTTGACCGCAAAGACAGCAGATACCAGCTTCTTGGGGGAATCAATTAGCCCCGGACAGGGATTATGCTCTTGGATGGGCCTTCTTTGGTGCAACAGCTCTCGTAATTAACAGACTGGGCAAAGCAGTTACCAGCACTAAACTGAACCAGGAAAAGCCCTGGGGCTTCACTTTGAGGTTGGGAGGTAGGAGTTCCCTGGGAACGCTAGGGATGAGCTAGTGAAACATTCTGCCTGGATAAACTGTAAAAAACAGTACCAGCATGGAATCCTTAGACTGGGACTTCTCAACATGGCACTCTTGACCTTTGGGGGCTGGGTCTTCTTCGTTGTGGGGACAGTCCTGCATGTTGTGTGATGTCGGCAGCATCCCTGGTACCCTCTAACCCATTGGACAACCAGCAGCACCCCTCCTGCTCCCCGCTGTGCCAACCCAAAATGTCTCCATTGTCAAATGTTCCCTGGGATGGAGTCAAAAGCCACCCCCTCCTTTGAGAACCTTAGAGACGTTCCCTGGGTTTTTCAATGTAGTTTTTCAGGGGTTAATTTTTTTTTTTTCCTAAGTGCAGATTGATATTTGGATACCATTGACTTCTCTCGTCTCCCGCCTTTCTGAGTGCCCCACTATACGATTACATGTTGGCTCATTCTTCCATCTTTAGCCTGAAGCTTTGAAAGGAAACAGCTTTTATCTTCTCTGTTACATGGAGGGGGGTGGCGTGGGTTTGAATATCTATTGCATTGCATGCAAATTTCAATCCTTTGATCACCTTCCTTCAGCTTTGGGGGAGATGCTGAGAATCCACCAGCCCTTCCAGGCTTGACCTTAGGCCTGTAAACACACTGCAGGAAGCCTGGAAAGGTCATTTCCTTCCCCCGCACCCCCCCTTGGCCAGAAGATCCAGGTTTTCGTACAAGATAATTTCAGGGTTTTCCCAGTCTTTTAGCTCAGACCAAGTAAGAGAAGTCTCCCATACACGCTTCTGTCCACCTTGCCCGGGGCCCTAGTGCAGAAACCGATGCTCTTTCTCACTCGTTAACTATTTGCATATTGTTCTTCATGCTCAAATTTCTTCTTTGTCCTGAAAAAAAAAAAAAAAGTTTGCGGGAAGACTTCGTTTGATGCCAATTTCCTTTATTTTTCAGGCAGGGCAAAATAAAAAAGCCCAGGATTTTGGCAAATTCTGCAACAGAACACAGCGAAAGTGTTCTTTCATTTTGCACAGCAGTCATTAAAAAGAACTCAGACATTTGTTTTTCCTCCACGAGCTCTTAATTGTCTAATGACAAAGGAGAATGTGTCTCCATCTCTGTGCTGTTATGTCTATCCTTCGTGCAAGGTCCGTCTCCAGAGCAACTTCTTATCGGGCGGAGATGGCTTTGCGTGTTGACTCCGCTCGCTGTTAACACACAGCCATAAATTACATGGCTCCGTTTTTTTCTCGTAGTCTAATCATTTCTCCTGGAAAAACAGTGTCCTGCTGGGTCTTGCCCTTCACAGAATGTGTACAAACTCGTGCCAGACTCCAGCATGTTGGGAGGACAGCAGGTTTTTCCACTCACCCCAGACCAAGGGTCCTGCATCACACAACGTTGTTTTCCAGGGTTCGACCTCCAGTGAAAATATTTCTATACCGGTTGGAAAGTAAAAGCATAGTTGGCGAGTTGGGGCTGCCGGGTAAAGCTGCAATCATGGAAAATAAAACCCTGCTGAGGGAAAAATGACAATGACAGCATTCCTCCACCTTTAGAATTATAAGGTGTAAGAGCTGGCCAGGACCTGAAAGAAACACTTATCCACCCCCATTGTTCTTCAGATTAAGAAACTGATACTGAAAGATGAGAAGGGAATTGTTCCACTTGAAGCAGCTGGTTAATGGCAGGGTTTGGGACAAGAACTCATCATGATGCTGACTCCTAAGCTCTTTCCACTGCAATTCACTACCTGCACCCAGCACCGTGGAGGAGAGGCCACGTTCCCGCCTCAGGGCCTTTGCACTGCTGCTCTCTGGCTTCAGTGATCTTCCTGCAGATATTGTCCTTTATCTTTCATCCACTCTATTTAGGTCTCTGCTCAGACATTGTCTCCCCAGAGACCACCTTTTCTACAACAGCAGCCCGTGCCTGTCCCCTTTCTTTCTGCTTATCTTGCTTTTCATTATAGCATTTACTGCTACCTGGCATTATATTTATTTGCCAAATGGGGGACCAAAACATCTGCCACTGTTAGATCATAGATATGTGGGTCAGAAAAGAAAGGCCCTGCCACAATTCTGCAAAGTGTAGCTCTGAAGAACTTAGAAATAGTTAATAATTATGAAAAAACAGGACTCTCACAAGTAATCAAATAAACCCAAATAAAATGATAATATACCATGTTCTTTTATATCATGACTTAGGTCAAAGTTGTCAATAAGCTACCTTTGCCAAATTAATTTTTTGTTCCTTCCAACCTTTCTCCTTTGTGTTCCTAGGACATGACATACGACTGGTGTATTGGATTAAAAAACCAACAAAACATCTATCTATCTATCTATCTATCTATCTATCTATCTATCTATCTATCATCTATCTATCTATCTATTATCTATCTATCTATCTATCTATCTATCTATCTCTCTATCTCTCTATCTATCTATCTATCTATCTATCTATCTATCATCTATCATCTATCTACAGACAGACAGAGAAAGAGAGAGGGAGGAGAGAGAGGAGTTACTTTAAGGAATCGGCTCATGTGATTATGGAAGGGGCCAGTCCAGAATCTGTAGGGTGGGCTGGCAGGCTGGGGGTCTAGAGAAGAGCCAAAGTTGTAGCTCGAGTCCACAAAGATCCTCTGCTCCAGAATTCCTTCTTGGTGGGTGGAGGTCAGTCTTTATTCCGCTCAGACCTCTACATAATGAGGCCCACCTGCATTATGGAGAACAGTTTGCTTTACTCAGAGTCCATCAATTTCACCGTTAATCTCATCCAAAACAGAAACATCTAGAATAATGTTTGGCCAATATCTGGGTACCATAGCCCAACCAGCTGGCACAAAATTAAGCATCACATCTGGTTTTCTTCCTATCACACCAAATGCTCTGTCTCAGTCTTCTTAATGGAATCCTCCTCCACCAGAATTATTGAAATGTCTCATGTTGGGGTCTCAGTACAGCAAATAAAAATACAGGACACCCAGTTCAATTTTGATTTCAGATAAAAAACAACAAAAATGCTAAGCATAAGTATGCCCCAAATGTTGCATGGGAAATACTTATACTAAGCAATCATTCATTGTTGATTTGTATTTCAAATATGGTGGATTTTCTCACCACCTTAACTGCCCTTTATTACTTTCCTGGGCCATGTGATAACCCCCAAGAGACCGCCCTGGCTCCATCCCTGCCCCTCATGGTCTGTTTACTCCTTAGCCAGCAGAGTCATTTTTGTAAATGTAATCTCCCTTAGTCTAAACCAGATGCCAGAGAAAACACATGAAAATCCAGTGCACCATGCTTACTCTGCTTAACAAAATTCTCTAAAAGTGGCTAATCCTAATTAAATCTAAATTCGCCACAAGTCTCTGTGTGACTCTGCCCTGCCCTTGGCTCTCATGGGCACACTTTATCTCGAGCTTTCTGTTTCTCAAGTTCACAGCTTGTGCTGGCGTCAGGGTGTGTGGCACGTCTTTCTTCCCCCTAAGAAGCTCGTCTTTTAGATAAGCCTTCTCCCTCTGCCAGCCTCAGTTCAGATGCTGTCGCCCCAGCCAGGACCACCACCGTTGCTTCAGCACTTATGCCTTTAACTTCATCTTCTCCAGAGCACCTGCAGCACTGAGCTCTCCCACTGGAGTGGAAGCTCCTTGAGGGCACACGTTCCACCCAGTTTACTCTTCTGCCCATCCCATACCTTTGTCTTTTTATTTTAATTTTTTAAAGATTTAATTAATGTATTTCCTTGAGCTAGAGAGATTGTGCAGGAGAGTGGGGGGGGGAGAGGAACAAGGAGACTCTGAACCGAGATCAGAGTCCCATGTGGGGCTTGATCCCATGACCCTGAGATCATGACCTGAGCTGAAATCAAGAGTCAGAAGCTCAACCAACTGAGCCCCCCAGGCTCCCCTTGTCTATTTAAATGTGTTGGTTACCTCTTGTTTTTCAACTCTATATTATCAGGAAAAAAACACAACAACAACAACAATAAACAAAAAACCCAACAATATTATCAGAAATTAAGTGTCATAGGTACTCTGAAAAACTATTGGTAAGCCCTTTAATTGCAAAGAACATCTCAAAAGTGGTTTGCCAATATATTTTAAGAATCTTAAAACGTCCATTTCTTTGTCACTGATTAGAAATTTGAAATCTGAAAAAAGAAATTTAGAAATCTGTTCTCAGGACATAATCTACAGTGTGGGCAAGGATTTATCCATAAGGATGTTCTTTGTTGAGAAAATATATACAGAAACCAAAAGTCTAGCAATAGGGAAATAGATAAAAACCACAGGGTGCATCTATATGATGGAATATCCACCTTTCACAAATGACATTTTCCTTCTATGACTGATAGCAGTGTCCTATAAATCTTTCTCCAGACACATTCAAATATTTATTAACACATGAAAAGATATGCAAAAAAATATTTCAACAAGGCCTGGAACCAGGACTCTGTGTGACTGTTTGCCAGATCTAATAAGGAACTTCCGCTTTTCCCTCTGCAAAGAACCTCATGACACCGTGAAGGTGAGATTCCCTTTCCACAGTGATGGCCAACAGCTCCCGCAGGGTCTCAGGACCTTCATGAGACAGAAACAGAGAAGCCAGCTCTTCCTAATCAGGAACTGCTTTTTGGGATGTCCGGGACAGGTGTATCCCTTACAGAGATGCACCATTCCCATCATCTCTAGATTTTAACTGTTCTGAGACTACAGTTCCTGGTAATGTAACCACATGGAGCAGATGTGGAAAGTGGTCTGTGCAGCACCTGATGGGACTGGAAAGGGCATGGGACACAAACCATCTCAGAAGCCACCTACTCCGAAGTGGTGGATTTCACGTCTGGTGTTAGAAAGGGAATAACAACAAATTGACCCAAAATATTCAGGAATATCAATATTTTCAGATGATCAGGCCCTTGAGTGGGTAAGGGACGTTCTTGATAAAGTGTAGCCAGAAGAGACAAAGGGACCACTGGACTCAAGCCTGTGGGGTAGGGACAAGGACATCAACTCATGCTTTGTGTTTAGGTCTGCGAAGAGGGACAGGATTCAGGGTTGAGATGCAGGCAGACCTGAAAGAAAACAAGTAAGATTTGCAAGAATGCTGAAAAAGGCAAAAGGTCAATTAAAACCCATGTTAGAAATAGTAAGATATGGAACCAACACTGTACAAATCTGAATTGATAATATAAAATTCCAGACACCTTTTATAGACTGCCGGGGAAATGTGAAGAGATGAAATAATGAATAGATGTAGATGAATGGGTAGATAGATGTAGAAGACATATTTGTAGATATGAGGAGACAGATATCAATAGAAGATGATAAAACATAGAAAGATCCATTGACTAGAAGACTGATAGGGAAGTTGGGCAGATGGGTAGATATGGAAGACAATACATAGGTGAACATAAAGGAGAGGGGAAAGAGAGGGAGGCGAGAGGAAGAGAGAGGAAAGAGAGGGAGACAAATGTGGAAGAGAAGGAGAGGGATAGATATTGAGAATACAGGTTTTCTATATTCCAAATTCCGAAGAGGAGAGGACTGGCAAGTCTTTGGTTGCAGGATGGTGTAATCAGCAGAATTAGTTTAAAGCCTCTGATGACACTGCATGAGCTCACCTTCTGAAGGTGGCAGTTCCATGCTGCTAAAATTCAATCAGCAACAGCCACAGTTTGCCAACACTGCTTCTGTGGCTAATGGTCAACTGACTTTCCAAATTCTGGTTTCTGAACTTCTGACAATTCCTGAACTCCTTATTTCCCTAAACCTTCTATAAAACCATTTCAAAAATAGTATAAGAAAACCGATGTGAATATCTGACAAACAGATCAGAAAAGACTTTTGTAAGCATAAACTAATTTTTAAAATTCCCCCAAAATAGATAGGCAACAATAAAAAATCAAAGATATTTGAGTGTCACGAATACCATGAACGACATTGTTAGGCAGACAAACTAGAAACAGCATTTGCATCAAATGTAGTTGACAGATCAACTTCTAGTTAGTAAGCATCCTATTTAAGAAACTCACACCACTCAGTAAGAAAGACGTGAAAACCTTAATGGCCAGAGAAGCAAAGATATGAAGGCAATTCACAGAAAAAATACAAATAAAGAAGTGAAAACAAAGTGTTTCACAGGGACTTGTAAGTCAAAATCAAAGAAATAAAATCAAACAAAAGCAGATTAAAATCATGGCATTTCACACATCAAATTAGCAAAGATCGATCATGGTTAAGCCAGTTTTAGCCAGGGGTGTGATGATGTGGACGCACTCAGCCATTGCACAGGGTATTGTAAGTGGAAGAACCTTCCCGAAACTTCCGTAGTGTTCATAGCAAGAGCCTTAAAACAAATCTCACACCCTTTCCTCAGAACTCCCCATGAGGTATCTCTTCCTTGGAAGTAAGGAGAAGCTCAAAGCAAGCTTTCAGCACAGATATTCACTACTGAGATATTTATGATTGTGCAATATTTGGAAAGCCACCCAACAACCATGAACGCAATGACATAAATTCTGGTACAAACACATGATGGAATATTTTGCCGTCATGATAATGGAGTTTGCAAGAAATTTTTAATCACCCATGAAAATGCTTGTTATATAGTGAAATAAAAAGCAGGATATAGATTTGTATAAGCTTTGTACAAGCCAATTTTACTAAAATGCGTGTTTATGATTCAAATTTTATGAAAATGTATATAGAAAAATACAATGAAAAATACATCCGTTTTTCCCAGTAGTTATTTTTAAATAATTTGATTATAATCAATCATTTGATTATTATTTTCCAAATTCTGAGCATTTTCTCCTACTCACTGTTTATAGTCTCTATTCAAAGACACCTAACCCCTGTCAAATCATGTGCTTTCCTTCCTTTTTTTTTTTTCTTAAACACAACTATACCTTTCAATAAATGGGTCACAGAACTGTATTTGTGGAGGAAACAGTAGGAACACTACTTTTTAGCTGCATCCAGGCACTCCAGCTTCCTGCAGGCTGCATGGTTCTTCCAGAATTCCCCTTCATCTTGCAGCTGTGGCTCAGTGAATCCTACATCCAGATTCACACAGCATCCCGAGCGCAGGCAGGAGAGAGACTCAGAGCCTGGACCTCCTCTAGTTGCCCCTCATGCAACCGGTTGTTAATACACTTGCTGTTCGGCTTCATCAAGAAAGGTTTTCACCATTCCAGTTTGATCATTGTTCCCAGGCTGGGGACTGGCCCTTCCCGTCAGCTGTGGGCTGGTTTGGGTATTATAAGTGTTCCTTTTCTTCTCATAAAACAAGAAGGAGGTAATTGGCCAGGTTCTAGGCAGTGTATATTATTTTTATAATCACACGTACACACAAACCACAAATATTGCAAATAAAAAAAACCTAGCAAAGGGAAAAAGTGGTCATAACAATATGCAAAGAAATTAACATAAAAGTAATAGAAATAATATGAGTCTATATGTTTAAAAAAAAAGTTAAAAAATGCCTGGAAAAAATTTTACCGATGTTTCCTTTGGATTACAGGAAGGTAGATTTTTGTTTTCTTCTTCATACACTTCCTGTATGCTCAAGTGTCTATCATGAGACAGAACAAGGAAGCCTATTATTTGCAGAAGGGGGTGGGGAGGGGAGGGGTAACAGCAGCAAAGAGAATTATAAAGTTGGTCTTGGAAAAAAAAAAAAAAAAAAACCTCCCCTAAATGAAGATTGGCTTATACACAGCATCGTCTGGAGGCCAAGCCCACCCACATCAGCGGGCAGCAGCTGTGCCCCTGACGCGGGCTTTATCGTCCCACTTCGCACATGTGAAAAGCAAGACTTAGGTCGATGCTACAGGGTTCCTGCGGCCACACATCTGGTCCGCAGCCGAGCGGAGACATTGCTCTTCACTCACCTCCTGGGGGAGGGGAACAGACCACACTGGGTATATCGAGGCCGTGGAGAAACCGTGTTTGCAGGGCACTTGCAGAAAGTTTCCCCAGAGTTCAGTTCAGAACCAGCACGTCTGCGAACCCCGGGGACCTGCATTTCTCCTGCCCTGGAAGATGAATGGAGCCTACCATGCACATCAAGACATGCTCAAGGGGTTCAGTTTTGTTTTTGCCACGTACAATCATAAAGTCAGTTGGGGTGTGGGTTTTCTCCTTCTCGCTTTCCCTGTTGTCAGACACCCTCACTCCTCCCCTCCCGACTGGCTCTTCTGCTCTCCACATGCCAGGATGCCGGGAGAGGGGCAGAATGGTCTGGGAGGGAGGAGGTCACATGGTCTGGTTGATATTTACAGCATTACGACATCATTCCCTAAAGCCGTATTTCCTGGAAGGCTGCGGAATTCGCCTGGCAGCCCCACTGTGGGCAGCGTCCCACTGCCCCTTGGGCAGGACTACCGGACGCCACATTCTGCAGCCCCTACTAGCATCCTTTGTTCTTCTGGAGAATGTAGCTCATTTGGTATTTAAAAGAATATTATAAGAAATCTTGTGTCATGAAGAGCTTAGGAATGCTGCTCCATCTGACTTTTGAGTTCAGTGTTGGGTTGACAAGGAAATGCTTCTGTGGGGTTATGCTTGTTGGCCTCTTGTGAATTTCCGGCTTGACTCCGATGCCATAGGGTGCCAGGAGCCCCTGTACCCGGGCAAGGTGAAGCAGAGTTACGTGTGATGTGATTCATGCTAAAGTGTGCCTTTTGCCTGAAATGATCAGATAACTGGGAGCAGAGGTATTTTGAGGTCTCCATTCTGTTTGAGCTTGAATTATCTAGGAAATGGTTCATTTCCTAAGTTTGCATAAGGAGAGTGTCTCAGATGAATCCCACGGCTCGATGTTGGCATCAAAGTGCAGATATCTTAGGGGAGTCTGGGTGGCTCAGTCCTTAAGCGTCTGCTCAGGGCGTGATCCCAGAGTCCTGGGATCGAGCCCCGCATCAGGCCTCTACGCTGGGAGCCTGCTTCTTCCTCTCCCACTCCCCCTGCCTGTGTTCCCTCTCTCGCTGGCTGTCTCTCTCTCTCTCTCTCTGTCAAATAAATTACTTTTTAAAAAAAGTGCAGATATCTTAATTATCAATAGAGCTAAGTTGATTGCTTTGTCCAAAACATGGAAAAGGCTGAGTGAGGTTAGTTCAAGGACACATTCCGTGAATGTTAGCAGGCTTCCGGAAGGGTGTGAGCGGCCACTAGCAGGTAGCTGAGCTGGGCAAGGGGGTGTACACCCCTCCTCAAGCACATGCCGCTGGTCCACGCTTGCTCTGACATCCAGGGAGAGGGTTTGGTAACTGTTTTGAAATAGTGTCCTGTCCTGAATCCGTGTCCTTCCAGGGGGCCAGACGCTGAGCTTTCTTATGGGTCAACTTGCTAATTCTCACATCGACACTCTGCGTGGGAGGTATCGTCCCCAGTCTGCGGGTGAGGAAGCTGATGTGCCTTCACACCGACTGCTCTTGCCGAAGCGTCACAGCTGCAAGGTGGCAGTCCTGGCTTTGAACTCAGGAATGACAAAGTCCAAACACCATGATCTTTCGAAGTTGCTATATTGTCTTTTGAGTCCCATCCCTGAGATAAAATCATCTTTGGGTTCCGTATCTGGTGAAAGAGTCCTTCGGGCTCAAGCTTTTCTAGTTCTTTGCTTCTGGAGGAAGCAAGAGGGTAGATGGGGATCATGATGTGGCCAGCTGTTGCAGATGCCCCCCGCCCCTGCATTGCTCCTCTGGGAGGTCTGGGCAGCGTCTCCACAGACCGCAGTACCGGACTGATATGTGTGGATGTTAGGAGTACTTTTGGGCTTTGAGAAAAAACACGCATTTTTGCACATCTGTACACACACATCACAGAGCACTCTCACCTCCTTTAGGTCTTGGCCGGGACCTCTTGAACTGCTTTCAGAACGGAAGACGTGACTTGGTCGCCAATGATTTCTGGAATAATGGCGTGAAGAGGAAGTGGGGTATGATGCAAGTGCAGGGGGGGAAGGGGGAAAATTGCATCTGTGACAATGATTTATTTTTTGTAGCAGCTGAGAGAGGAGTCCCCCACTTTGATCCCCCTGTATTTAAGTAGGAGCGCTCTCAAAATAGCTGTTTCAATTTCCTTTCTTGCGCAGGGTCCCCCCCATGCCTCGATTCCAAGTTCAGAAGCCAGAACACTTGTGTTTGAACGACTCTCGGGTTGGGAAAGACTTTATTTATTTATTTATATATTTTAAAGATTTTGTTTATGTATTTGAGAGAGAGAGAGAGAGCATAAGCAGGGAGAGCAGCAGAGGTAAAGGGAGAAGCAGACTCCCTGCTGAGCAGGGAGCCCAATGCGGGGCTCGATCCCATGACCCTGAGATCATGACCTGAGCTGAAGGTAGACGCTTCACCGGCTGCGCCACCCAGGCGCCCTATGGGAAAGACCTTAATAGCCAGAGAGGCATGTCACGGAGAAGGCCGCCTTCAAACCTCCTCTGGAAGTCCGTGCCAGGCAGTAGGAGCAGGCTGTGCTGGAACACCCTTTATAACGAGCCCCTCACTGTCCCCCGAGCACCAGTCTCACCTGTGATGGCTGACTCTTGCAGAAACATTTTGCTTAGATTGAGTTGAGATCGATCTCACTGCTGAACTTGTCAGCAGCCTGACCCACCAGCTGCATGGACTATCCAGCTCACGGCTCCGGTGGCACCATCCATTTAGACTCTCATGGCAGAGACTGGCAGGTGGCTGGAGGGCAATGCCATGGCCCTGGTTCTCCACGATGACCTTCGTGTTTCATTCCGACTCTCGACTTCCATGTCTGCGTCCGTACAGAGACGTACCTCGCAGAGGAGTCCAGTGGGCATCAAGGAGTGTTCAAAGTGCCTTCCTGAACCCGGCTGCCTGTGTCATGAGACCCACCCAGCCCTTAATATTTACACAGTGTGGAACTTAATGTCCTTCAAGCTCAAACATGCCCGTTAAGCTCTTACCCTGCAGGCAACACATCATCGGTTGTTTGACCAACTATTGTTCATTGGGGAGGAGATGGGAGTGTGGTTTTCTTTTTGAATTTTTTCTTGGAAAATCTACTCTGGCTGAAAAGATGACTGTGTTCTTTTAAACGTCTTTACATATCAATTTTGCAGCATTAGTAATAAAGAAGTCATTTTATTTATTTATTTTTAAGAATTGGGGGGGGAGGATACTGAAAAAGAAAAAAACAGAACCAAATGGGAAATGCTTGCTTCCTGACCCATTTTTCACTTTATAATATAAATACTGTTCTGTACTAAGCCACTGACACATAGATTGCATCACCTGAGCAAGGATGAAAGCTCGGAAAACAAAATCAAGCACACTTCCAGGAAATGGTCAACTTCCCTAGTTTCTCCGCCTCTTAAAAGAATCTATTTAGGGGCGCCTGGGTGGCTCAGTTGTTAAGCGTCTGCCTTCGGCTCAGGGCGTGATCCCAGGGTCCTGGGATCCAGTCCCGCATCGGGCTCCCTGCTCAGCTGGGAGCCTGCTTCTTCCTCTCCCACTCTGCTTGTGTTCCCTCTCTCGCTGGCTGTCTCTCTCTCTGCCAAAAAAATAAATAAAATCTTTTAAAAAAGAAAACAGAATCTATTTATATCATACGGCCGCTGTAAGTGCCCCTCATCTTTTTTGTGGAAGGAAATTTGTTGGGAACTGAGTTGGTACACATGTGGTTAACATTTCCCCAAATAAAGAATGCACTTATGTAACAATAATAATGTGGCCTTTATGTAAAACGCTATATAATTACCTCCTAATTTAATATTGACTTTCCCCCGGGAAATCTAAATTATTGAAGATTTACCATAAGCTGAAAATTATGGATTCCCGAGGAAGGCGATTGTTGCTAGAAAGACAGTAATTTGGTCCTTTGGCGGTTGGAGTGAACAGGACTTTCTCTGCCTGGCTGAGTTTTTAGTGGCAGATTAAACCAAGCCCTCGGGCACTTTGATGTTGGGTGGAAAGGCCCGGGTGAAAAGATTCTGGTTTTCTTCTCAAGGCTTCACATCTGCCACAGGATGCGTTCTTATTAACTAAGGCTTGCTCCCACTTCACTTTTATTATTAAATGTTTGTGAAAGCCTTCCCGAAAAAAAAAATAATAATAATGCGGGCAACATTTGTATTGGGAGGGTTTCAACATCTCATAAAACTGACACTAACACTTTTTCCCAAAGATGCAGGGGCAGGGGTGGGGGCTTTCAAACAGCAAGAGGAAGCTCCCAATCCCCCAGCTATATGTATCTGGCTTAAAAGTGGGTTCCACCTCCCATGAGTTAGGGGCTTAGAGAGCAAGCTGAATTCCTAGCCTCTGGACACGGGCAGTGGCAGTGAACAATAATGCGCGTGTGCGTGCACACGTGTGTGTTTGCCCGAAATACATTTAAAACACATTTACTCTCCCTTATTTCCAAGCACTTGGAAACAGACTTTCCTTTGCTGGCAAGAGAGATAGGGAGATGATTGAAGGCTCCGCAGTGTTTATGAATAGCAATGTTGAAATGTTAAGACAAAAGAATTCAGGTGTTTCCCCACTCTAGCCCCCTCCTCCCAAGGGATTTTGTGGGTTAATAAATTAATCAAAGCCAAGTGTGGACTGCAGTTGAAACCGTAGAGGGCCCGTATCTGCTTGGATCCCGCTGTTCATACCGATGTCAAAACAGTAAAAGCATCCAAAAGTGATCTTGGGCTGAAATGGAGCTTGGGTCCATTATTTTTAAACAAAGCTAATGAAGGAAGTGAATTGCAACTTTGGGACAGGCTGGGGCAACAGTTACTAAGTCCCGATGTGGGCAAATGGTGCTTACCACGAGAGAGAATAATGAAGGGGACGGCTGCGCAGATTTCTGTCTTCAGGGTCCTCTCTCCCTGCCATATCCATGTACAGACCCGTTACCCTCATCCCCTCCACCCCACACACTCCTGCCCCCCCCACCCCCAGCCCCAGCCCCAGTGACAAGCCAGGACATCTATTAGCATGCATTAAAATAAAAAGCATCCCTTGGAATCTCTACTTAGTTGGGGCCAGTCCAGCATCCTCGGGAAGCCAGAATCTGCCAAGTTTATCTCTTTCTCCTGGAATTCAGACATTTAATCAATGACACTTGCTTTGCCAAGGTTGTAAAAAGAAAACAACTCTCAAAGTGCTAAGCCTTTGTTTTGGTCCGCAAAGAAACTCAAGTGCTTCGGTTAGTGATCAAAATACAAAGAACCAGACTCTAGTAGGGTTGAAAATAATTGCACGCGTGGGCGCGCATGCGCACCAAGCATTTCTTGCCACCAAACATGGGAAATCAGCGCCACCGAAAAGACATGACATGCCCCAAAGTCCAGCCAAATTTCTTATTTTCAAAATCTTATCTTACCTAAAGCTTCTGGTTTCATCTTTACTTCTGGTTCCATGTTTATTTACGAAGAGTAATTGGATTTTCTGCACTTGGTACTAACCAAGTAACAGGTTAAACTGTGGAGTTATTCACGTGTATACATGGACGAAAAACTTCTTTACCTGGCAATTTTACTCTCCTATCCCAACACTTACACCCTATTCAACATAAAATTCCTCGCGTAGATATGCGAGCTATCCCCCCCGAAATGAAAAAGCATTGCAGTGTCTTATATTTAAAAACTATCCATCATCATGATTTACCCTTGGTGGACGGTGGTGACAATTTGCTGTATGTCACGCTCCGTGTGCGTTAATTACAAAAGGACTTCTCCTGTGAGACACGGAATCCATTCATTTTCACAGACTAGGTGGACTTTCATTATAATCTTTTATTTCGTGGGATAGGCTGTGCATTTTGTTAGAATATGCACGGCTTTATAAAGACAGAGAAAGGAGGCTGGAACTCTTGGGTTCGCGCACGGTGCCAGCTCCAAATTGGGTCTTGCAGCCTCGCTAGATGGAGGAGAGTACACAGTGAGTTGGATCCAGGGTCCAGAGCCTTGAGCAGGGCTGCTCCGCTAAAAGGCTCAGCCACCGCACACTGCCTGTAGGTCTCAAGGGTCCTTCGGTCCCATGTTCCCAGCCTCCAGGGCCCGGAGGACAGCTGGACACAGTACGCCTTCTTTCTCCCACCAATAGAGATTAAATAAAAGCTGGAGGCACTGATGCATTATTCATGATTTTCTTTGTAATGGAATCCAGAGTACATCTGAAGGCTCTATACTTCAATACTTGCTCTAGGCAAAAAAAAAAAAAAAAAAATGGTGTGGGGCTGAGGTGGTGTGGGTGAGGTGCGTGCCTGCCAGGCTGGCTGCAGAGGTTCTGTCTGGGAGCAGGAGACAGTGGCTTGCCACCAAGAAGCCCTGCTGTGACTTACTAAAAAAAAAAAAAAAAAAAGTGTATTTTTAAATTCAGAGGAACTCTTCCAGGTTAAAAAAGGGAAGAGGAACATATTTTAACTCGAACTGATATAAAGGATTGGTTTCTTTGGCCATCAATTGACCTAACATACAAAACTAACTTTTTAGTTTATCCTAAGCTGAAGGGGAAACCTTAGGGCAATTCCTTCGCAAGAGAAAAGAAAACTGAAGTGCACAGTGCCGCGTTTTGTCTCTGAATTGACATGCATTTTGCTGTAGCCGGAGCCAGCTGCAGATCCCTGGTCCAGGTTCCCAGGTGTCTAGCGTGAACATACCCTGCACAGACGTGCCACCTGCAAATCGGTCTTCGGCGGACACCTTACCTGTGCAATGTCACGCAGTCCTTTTGGAAGGAGCCTTCACAACACGCTAAACTGTAGTTTTGTACCCAAACTCCCCGGAAGACGTGCAATGGCTGAAAGCTCTATCCCCTTGCTACAGAGGTTTTGCAATGTCTCCATGGAGGGACTTTGTGGCTTCGTGGGAGTGAAATAAAAGGAATGGAGGATGTGTGGGAACTTGGTGTTGGAAGACGCTTGTCTAGCCCGGTAGTGATTAAGAGATTATAAATTGTGTTTTGTCTGAGTGGCTCACATGGTTGTCGATGTTATTCCCGTTTAAGGTTGGCTGCCGACGGTGGAGGTGGGAGGCGATGCGAGGCAGAGAAGCCAGCAAATTTTCTAAGATTACGTGGCAAGTGGCCCCAAATCCGGGTGCAGCTCAGCCCTCCTCACTCGAGAACGACACATGCCCAGTGTGGGGTTAGCCAGAGACTGTTGTAGGAAAGGAGCTTTCAGAGACTGCGGCTTTGGTTGATTTCAGGGTCTTGGCATTGACAATGATGCCTGGCCCCCGTGCTGTGATGATTATAAATGAGATGATTTCAGACTCGCCTGTTACACGTATGGCCACCAAGGCATAGAGGAAGGATTCTTCTTGCTTCTGTTCATGTTGTGTAGTACAGTGTGAGGTGTGCCATACACATACCCCCCTGGCTGGCCCGGGAGAGTCGATTTTTCCTAACGTCTCACTGTAACTCAGAAGCCCCAGGCTGTGCTCAGCAGCCTGTGACGTGAGAGCAGCACTGTGTGGTCTGTAAGGCAAGGGAGAAAACAGGAAGCTCTCCCCCGGAGCCGGCTAGGCAAACAGCTCACACTTCTGTATGCAGTTCTTTCTTGTTCAGGGGCTCCTCCTTCTTCCCTAACCCTTTGTTTTTGTGGCTATAGCAAGACTGATGTGGGTCAGATTAACTCTCAAACATCGTTGTTCCAAAAAAAGGAGGTAACATGATAATGGAAATCAGAAAAATGTTTTGTTGCAGTTTGGCATTTCTTACGAAGCTAAATACAGTTTTACCCTGTGATCTGGCCATTGGTGCTCCTTGGCGTTTATCCAAATGAGCTGGAAACCTATGTCCACAGAAAAACCTGCACACAGGTATTTATGGAAGCTTTATGCATAGTTACCAAAACTGGAAAACATATCTTTCAATAGGGGAATGGATAAACAAATTCCGTTATATACATACAATGGAATAGTATTCAGCAATAAAAAGAAATGAACTATCGAGCTATAAAAAGCAGGGCAGGACCTTGAATGCCTATTGCCACGGAAATATGGAAGCCAATCTCAAAAGGCTAAACATACAGTATGGTGCCAACTCTATGACATCCCAGAAAAGGCAAAACTATGGGGATAGCAAAAGAGCAGTTATTGAGAGGGATTGGTTGTTGGGGAAAGGAGTGACAGGATACTGTCATGGTGGGACTGTGACTTCATGCATTTATCAAACCCATAGAATGTACAACACAAGGAGTCAACCCTAATGTAAACTATGGACTTCGGTTAATAAAAGTGTATCAATATCTTTTAATTTAAACAAATGTAACTCATGACTCCAAGGTGCTATAGGGGAAATTTGAAGTGGGGGAGTAAGTCTATGGGAATTGTCCGTACTTTATGTTCAATTTTTTCTGTAAACCTTAAACTGCTTTAGAAAATAAAGTCTAATAATTAAAAAAAATTGATAGGTGAGAGATGGTCAGTACACTGGTCTTTTGATGGGTCTGCTGGGGACAAAGTGTTCTGGGGATTTGGGATGTGAGTGGCTGGCATTAGATGAACCTCACATGATCTCTGCAGTTACCCTTGATAGGCTTTGATTTCGGTATAAGTGTCACTTGAATGTATTGAAGAAATTCAAATCAAGAATCAAGTGGCCACCATTTCATTTGTGAGTCCTAAGCTTTTCCTCCCCCTTCTCCTTTCCTTATATCTAGTTGTGGTATCAAGATGGGAGGGATGCCTGTGTGGCTCAGTGGGTTAAGCGTCTGACTCTTGATTTCCACTCGGGTCATGCTCTTGGGGTCGTGGGATCAAGCCTTGCATTGGGTTCCATACTGGGCATGGAGCCTGCTAAAGATTCTCTCTCTCCTTCTCCCTCTGCACTGCACCCCTCTTTCTCTCTCAAAAAATAAAAACAATGGGTAAAAAAATAGAAAAATCAACATAATCAATACCTTCATAATTTTTGCTTATTTATAGTCTATTGAGCATTGTGGGAGAGGAAGAAAGTCTTTTTTCTCTACCCATTTTAGGCTCATTGGCTGGGTCCTGTATATTACACTAACAAAAGACAGATCACCAGGAGAAAAAGAAACAGTGCTTATTAGCATATGCAGTGCAGTGCACACATACAGGAGTTCCCAGTGAAGAGTAACTCAAAGGGGTGGTTAAAACTCGGCCTTATAAAACATCTTAACCAAAAGAACATTCAATCTTCAGAGAAGTGACAGGACAAAGGAAAAGGATATTGAGTTTTTAAGGGTGACAAATTGTGGAAAGGTAAATATTTGGGGACACGAATGGCAGACGAGGGCTAGTTTTTACAAGGTTTGTTGTGTAGATTCCTCTGCTGACATCTCTGGGCTGATATGAGTCTAGAGTTATCTCCAGTGATTAATTTCTGTTTTTCCTGGTGGAGGGTAGAGATATCTTTATAAATTTAAATTTGCCTGTTTGCTTTTAGGCAGCTGGGGGGGAAGGCAGAGAACTTTTCTTATATCTGCTTCTTCTCAGTTGCCTTCAGCTCAAAATAATTCTTATGCCAAAGTGGCATATTTTGGGGTTGTATATTCTGCTACTTTTCAGCATCTGCTAATGAATATTGAATTCTTTTAGGTGCTGGAAAACATACAAAGAAGTTTAACCTGAGATCCTCTCTCCTAGATTTTTAAACACCCATGGAGAGATGAGAAACTAACACATGAAAAGAATTACCATACAATCAGCAATTCCACTTCCGGGTATCTATCCAAAGGAAGTAAAATCACTGTCTCAAGGAGATATCTGCGCTCCCATGTTCATTGCAGCATTACTCACAATAGCAGAGGTAGGGAAACAATCTAAGTGTCTGTTGATAAACGACTAGACAAAGAAAATGTGGAGTAGGGCATATACACAGAACATTATCCAGCCACAAGAAGGAAGGAAGCCCTGCCACTCGCAAGAATATGGTTGAGCCTGGAGAATATTATTCTGAGTAAAATAAGCCAGACACAGAAAGACAACTACTGCATGATCTCACCTATATGGGGAACCTAAAAAAGTTGAACTCATAGAAACAGAGAATGGAAGAGAAGTTACCAGGTGCTGGTGAGTGGAGGAAATGGGGACATGTGGGTCAAAGGGTACAAACTGTCAGCTGTAAGATGAAAAGATTCTGGTCACTCAATGTACAACATGGTAACTACAGTTCAAAGAACTACAGTGTATACTTCAGTTTTCTAAGACAATAGATCTTACATCAAGAAATATGTATCAGCGCCTCCTTTGGTGAAATCATCACACTTGTCCCCTGCCCTTATGTAAGGAAAATGTGGGACAGAGGTTGGTGGGTATGTGCAGGTGGGTATGTGCTTAAACTTTCTAGAAAAGATAACCATTAAATTACAGGTAATGACACACAGTGGTTGATCGCTGTCTCCATTCCACTCCCAGTTTGTACTTTTACTGGGCTGCCTGGGACGACGCAGAACTGGAAGAAACAGAGATGTCAGGCTGAGTGTCTTTGGAGGGAAAGCGCAGGGATGGGAAACGAATGGAGGAGAAGTTTCCAAAGATGGACAAGACTGTGTTTGGCAGCAGAGTTCTTTAGAGAATTCTGGCGGAGGGTGTTGAGTTGGTTTCTACACCCGGGAGTGAAAGAGGACTTCGACGACCTCCATTTGGACCTCAAACTTTCTAACTGATTAAGTTCTGCTTTCCGGCTTTTCTCTTAATTCCGGCAAAAGACCCCGCGGGCAAAGCATCCACCGATGGGAACCAAAACCGTCCCTCCACCCCAGGCAATAAAGACTGCCCTGAGCCAGCAAGACTCTGCCCATGACAGGGATCGCAACTATGATCAACTTGACCTTCACTGCCCACCTGCACATACCCACCAACCTCTGTCCCACGTTTTCCTTACATAAACCTGGAAGTATATTTGGCACTTGAGAGACAGCCCTTGAGACATTAGTCTTCTGTCTTCCTGGTGTGGACCTCACTGAAATAAATTCTTTTCTCGTTTCACAACTACTCATCTCTCTGCCTTTAGGATTTTGTCAGCAGTGAGTGGCTGAACCTGGTCTGTTTGGGACCCCCAGAGCCAGGTGCTCTTTTCCCTTTGTGCCACAGCTACAGGAGGAAACACTGGGAATGAATGGTGGAGAAATAAAATTTAAAGAAGTTTTGTCTTGTACCCCTTCCTGCAACTTTCCTGTTCAGGCCTATTTGGGGGATGGGTTTATTTTTTTTCTGATGTGACCCCATCCTGGGAGGGCTATGGAAAGGGAAAAGAAGGCCCAGTTTGGTTCTGTTGACACAAGAAGCGGACTGAGAGGTTCAAAGGTGGAGGGAAGCAAATGTGGGGATTGCCTAGTGGGATAAACTAGTCCAGTGCAGAGGGGACCAAGAAGGCTTCCTGGAAGAAGCACCATTTAAGCTGAGACCCACAGTCCTGGGAGAGGGTTGGGTGAGTTAGAAGCAGGATGTCATGAGCGTGAGAGACTCTTGACTCTAGAGCAACAGGCAAGAGCCTGGAGGGCGTGGGAGCATCTTCAGTTTTATCCTGAGAGTGGAAAGCAGGGTAGTGGCACACCCAGACTGTGTGCTGAGAGGGGCAGATTGGGGGTGATGAGCATGATGGAGGACAGAGGACACTGGATCTGAGCTCAGAGTGGATGGATTCAAAAGCAAAGAAGAAAACATTATTCCAGTTTGGGGGGAACATCAGTCCTTGGTGGCAGAGGGACAGGGTAGCTCTCTGAAACTGACAATACAACCTCACCCCTGGGGTCCTGGAACACTTGGGTCTCTGGTGATAGGAACAACCTGCCAATCTCTGTCTGGATTATCTTCAGGGTCATCCCTCCCTTTTTGAAGGATAACACATGTTCACAGCTGGATAGCTCTATTGTTCTGTCCCTAGAATCACAGAAATCCTCCTACCTTCCTTCCTTTTGTCCCATCTCTGTCCCCTATTGGCCAAGTGGGCAATGTTTCTTCTGGTATAATCCCATCTCTGATCCCACTTTTGCTGAGATGGCTGATTGCATGCATGAGTCATACCTGTAATCTCTTTATCAAATGCTTGTCCGGCCACATCCTCNNNATTCTTTCCAGAACACGCAAACTCATTTTTTTGCAATATGCATGGGTTGAGAATTTTCCAGTCCTTTGAGTTCTGGTTCTTTTTTGCTTAATAATTCCTTCTTCAGTATATCCCTCTCTTCTTGTATTTTACCAGGACACACCTTCAACACTTTGCTTAGAAATCTCAGCTAAGGGGCGCCTGGGTGACTCAGCCATTAAGTGTCTGCCTTCGACTCAGGTCATGATCTCAGGGTCTTGGGATGGAGCCCCTCATCAGGCTCCCTGCTCGGTGGGAAGCCTGCTTCTCCCTCTCACACTCCCCTTGCTTGTGTTCCCTCTCTCGCTGTCTCTCTCTGTCAAATAAATAAGTAAATAATCTTAAAAAAAAAAAAAAAAAGAAATCTCAGCTAAATATCCGAGTTCATCACTTGCAAATTCCACCTTCCACAAAACACTACAACACAATCCAGCCAAGTTCTTTGCCACTTCATAGCAAGGATGATCTTTCCTCCAACATATCCAACAGCACGGCCCACATTTATATCCGGGTCTCACGAGAAGCACCTTTCACATTCATATTCTCACTAACGGTCTCTTCAAGGCAACCTCGACTTTTCCTGGCTGTCCTTCAAAACTCTTGCAGCCTCTACCCATTTGCTAGATGCAAAGCCACTTTCTCCTGGTCACGTGTTTGTCAGAGAAGCACCCCCTTTCCTGCTACCAAAATCTATATTAGCATGTGAGGGGCCACCAGAATAAAATGCCACACACTGGGCGGCTTAAGAGATTTATTTTCTCACAAGATCAAGGTGCCGGCATGTCTGGTTTCTCCTGAGGCCTCCCTCCTTGGTTTGCAGATGGTCACCTTCTCCCTGTGTCCTCACATGGCCTTTCCTCTGTGCTTGAACGTCCCTGTGTCTCTCAGTGCACCCAGAGTCTCTCTTTTTATAAGAACACCAGTCGGATTGGATGAGGTCCCACCCTAACAGCTTCATTTTTACATAATTACCTCTAAAAAGGCCCTATCTCCAAATGCAGACATATTCTGAGGTAGGGGGGTTAGAGCTTATGAATTTTGGGAGGATAAAATTCATCCGTAACACATGTCTACTAAAAGGTTTACACTCGCGAATATGGCTTGCATTCAGCTCGCATCCTGTTTCTACTGGATGGCTCTGTGGTAGGAGTTACCTGGGAAGGGCCGTCCCAGTAAATTCCCCCTTCTGCCAGAGTTCAACAATCTAGTGTCCTCTTGGCCCCAGTACAAACGGACCTTGCCCACTAGGGCCCAGTGGTGGGTGGGCTTTGGAAATTTGAGTGCCTCTCTCTCTCTTTTCTTTCTTTATACATCTTTTTCACATGTGACCCAAGTTACTGACTGAAATCAGGATGCGGACTCACAGACCCTCGGCCACAGGGAGACTCAGCTATTTATTGGCTGAGCGTCTGGCCTCAGTCTGAGGCAACCATTCTGCCCTCCCTGGTGACGGTGTCTGTGCTGATTGCTCTGGTCAGTCTTCACCTTGCTTGCACTGTGCTGACACAGGCTCCTTGTGACCCCAGCTCGCAGTTGTTAAATCTTAGTTTTCTTCCTGGGGAAGGGGCCCCTGCTCACGTGTGCCTGTTCTCAGTTCACAAGGACAGGGGAGGCCACATGACAGGAGGCCTGTCGCATGCCTGTTACCTCATGAGGGGCAGGCGTGGCTTAAGGAAATCAATTCAGTAGAAGCCCGTGGTTCCACGGGTGACCTGGCCGGAGCCGAGCCATGCTCCCAGAAAGGTAAATGCCCGAGGACTCTGCCATTCCAAGCTGTCGGTTCTGTCTCCAAATAGCAGTAATTTGGGGCTTCCGCTGCCACCATTCAAAATCTCCTCAAAAGGGGCACCTGGGTGGCTCAGTCGGTGAAGCATCTGCCTTTGGCTCAGGTCATGATCCCAGGGTCCTGGTATCGAGTCCCGCATCAGGCTCTCTGTTCAGCGGGAGCCTGCTTCTCTCTTTCCTGCTCCCCTTGCTTGTGCTTTCTCTCCCTTTCTCTCTCTGTCTTTGTCAAATAAATGAATAAAATCTTTAAAAAAAAATCAAAATCTCCTGCAGAGACAGGGAGGAGCTGGGAAGTCTAGGATTCATTTCAATAGCAGCACCGTGTGGAAAGTTTAATCCCTTGTAGGTCACACGCGAAGAGGCTAGAACTCACGGGCAGCCCTTGCGTTGTGTGGCACCTTGCTAGGAATCTCTCTGCCAGGCTTCAGAGACACAGCCCGAGGGAGGGGGTGGTCACGTGTTTAGAGAATGTGCCTGGAGAGTAGGGTGTGCGCATGTGTATAGTACCCTAGGGTTGCTCTAACAAATTCCTACAAACTGAGGGGCTTGTAGGAAATTCTCTCACGGCTCCGGGGGCTAGAAATTGCCTACGCGGTGTCTGCAGAGCCTTGCTCCCTCTCGGATAGGTCCTTCCTTGCCTCTTCTTTGGCTTGTAGCTACTTGACTCCAATTTCTGCCTCTGTCATCACGTGACCTTCTTCCCAGGTCTCCCCTATGTCTCTGTATCCAAGTCTCTTTCTCTTCTGAAGACACAGTCATTGGATTTAAGGCCCAGTCTCCTTAAGTATAACTTCGTCTTCACTTGATTGCCCCTGCAAAGACCCTATTTCCAATATGGTCACATTTATAAATCCTGAAGGTAGGACTGAAACATATCTGTGTTGGGGACTCAGCTCAACCCACTATGGTATATAAGGCAAGGATGGAAGATTAGGTAAGAAGAAATATGGGGAGATTCTAATGTTAGACTGAGGATCTTGGATATTACTTGGTATGGAGGGCAGGGGAGCCAGGGAAAACCTGGAGATGACACCTTTCTTAGGATCCTACCCCTGGTAGCAGAATGTAGGTTGGGGGCATTGAGAAAGATACAGTCTGGTTAGTGTTGGGAGTTTACTATGTTAGTCTGGCAGATAAAGCAAGACCCGCCAATGGGAATGAAAATGGTAAATCCATAGGGGAGGTTTTATGTAGGTGGAATCAACCACTTGGCCATTGATAGAATACTGGATGGAAGACAGAAATGAAGAGAAGAGAAGAGAAGAGAAGAGAAGAGAAGAGAAGAGAAGAGAAGAGAAGAGAAGAGAGGGAGAGAGGGAAGGAGAGAGAAGTTGGTTTTGCCATCCAGATAACAGAGATGAGAGAAAAAAGAAAAGTCAGTTTTCAACATTTGGACTCTCAGGTGTTGGAAGTTTTCCACAAAGACAGATTCAACAAAGAGTTGGGGATGTGCGTATAGACCTTAAGCAGGAAACACCCACTGTAAGAGAGTTTGTAGTAAAAGGAACATTATAGCTTGTATTACTGTTTCCTGGTTTTCATTTTGGAGGAAGAAGTGAAGGGAAAGTGGTGGGGGTTAAGCATATCGTCTTACCTGAAACAAATCTAGGAGATAGAAGTTGAGAGGAGAAATTGGAGTCAGAAAGCTCTAAACCATGAAAATCTCAGCAGTTTAATAAGACTATTGAAATATTTCCTTATGAATCACTGCAGTCACAAAAAATGGAGGGTCCAGTTCCATCTTGAATTTACTCACTACTGCTTTCATTTGATGTTAAGGAGAATTAACAATCCTGGTGAGACTCAGTTTCCTGTTTAGCTCCATGTGAGCAAGTCAAATAGTGTGCTTGAAAGAGAGACAGAAAGACCAAGGCAGAGAGACAGAGGCAGAGAGAGAGACAGAGTGATAGAGACAGACAGAAGACGGAGAGAGAGAGAGACAGAGACAGAGACAGAGAATTTTCCTTTATATATTTTTTAAAATAGGAAGTTTCAATGGAGCACAATTCATAGGTATTGATCAACATTTGAGACTGATGGATTCCACGTATTTTGGGGATAGCCGTGGAATAGTGTAGGGACCATTTCTGGAAACACTGGCAACTTGAGGGTAAAAATGTGAGAGGGACAAATCAGAAGAACAGTCCTACTTGGAAACACAGGTGTAAATGACTCTTCCCTCCATTTTCCTCCTGGTTGTCCAACTCAATGACATGTGGAGATCAGCTGTACTTGAATTTATTGTGACATTAATTCTAAAGGGGAACATTCAGCATTTTCTACAGTGGGTACAAAAAGAGTAGGGAGCAGTGATAGTGAACTTTGAGGAAAAAATACATTTGAACTTAAAAAGTGACTAAAAATTATATTTGAACTCAAAAAAATATTTGAACTAAAAAGTCACTTTTGCTTTTTGTTCTCTCTGTACTCACGACTAGACCCATTATTTATTCTTCATTATTCCAAAGGTTGGCCTCTGTTCTGAATTTCCTAGCTTTTATAAGAACATTAATGGTGGTTCCGTGTTCATCTTTCAAACACTATTGCACTCATGTGGAATATAAGGTGACTTTTTAAAGAGTTATTTGTTCTAAATATTTGAACAAATTTTGTTCCTTTCAGTATATTGCTTTTGGGCTATGAACAGTACTCAACTTTCCGAGTAATTGAAATGAATGATTATAAATGAAAACTTATAAACATGAATGAGACACAGTCTCTGTTCTCAGGAGCTTAAAATGTAAAAATAAATAAATAAATAGCCTGCCATCTTTATAAATAATTATAATCAAGATCGGTATCTTAGTCCATTCAGGTGGGTATAGCAAAATATCATAGACCAGCTAGCTTATAAACAACAGAAATTTATTTCTCAGTTCTAAGGGGTGAAAGTGCAAGATCAGGTATCAGCATGGTCAGGTAAGGGTAACTTTTGTGTTGAAAACTTCTCGTATCCTCACACGCTGGAAGCAGCTAGGGAGCTCCCTGGGGGCTCTTTTATAAGAGTGCTAGTCCTTCATAAAGGCTCCACCCTCATGACTGAAGCACCTCGCAAAGCCCCACCTCCTAACACCATCACATTGGGCATTAGCATTTCAACATATGAAATTTGGGGGACACAAACATTCATATCAGAGCAACTGGCTACGTAATTTGTAGGACCCAGGGCAAAATGAAAATGTGGGGCTCCTTGTTCAGAGATTAAGTATTTCAAGACGGTGACCATATAGCATTCATCTAAGCGGGGGACTATTCTGAATGCAGGGCCCTGTGCACAGGCTGCATATCCATGAAGCTGGCCTTAATCAAAATATGAGCCAGATATTGATATAGATGTCACTGGGGAGGGGGACGCCTGGGTGGCCCAATCAGTTAAGTGTCTGCCTTCGGTTAGGGTCATGATCTCAGGGGGTGGAGACCCAAGTTGTGCTCCCTGCTCAGTGGGGAGTCTGCTTCTCTCTCCCCTCTGCCCTCATGCTCTCTCTCTCCCTCAAATAAAAATATATAAATAAATAAAAGAAGATGGCATTGGGAAGTGCGCATAGAAACTGGGCCCTGGCTGCCTCTATGATTTCATTTCCAACCATTTCTTCTCTTCAACGCTGACTTTCTTTCTACACATTTCAGGTACAAAGCATGATGACCTAGGGTTTTCACTCTTGCGGTTTCCTCTGGCTGGCACACATTCCCCCAGATCATCACCTGGCTAACATTCTTCCACCATAAATCTTTGCTCAACTATCACTTCTTCAGAAAGACCTTCCCTGACAACCCTATCTAAATAGCCACTTTCTATCTGTCTTCTTACCTGGTTTTACTTGACTTAATAACACACTCCCTGGTTGACCAGATGTCTATGTGACTAGTATTTCCTGATCGTCTTCCCCAGACAAAATGTAAACTGTGTGTGAACAGGGCCTTTGTTTTATTCACAGCTGTATCCTTAGCACATGCAACAAGGGTTGGCATAAATAAGGAACTGCAGAAAGGATTAAGTGAACGAGTAGATGAATGACACGCTGCTGCAGGATCCACTGTTTTTGCCTTGGTGAACAGCGCTGTTTCCAGGTGGTTCTAGTCTTTGATAAAAGAATTGACTAGGATGGCAGGTGATGTGTGAAAGGCATCCCACAGTTACAAAAGGACAGGAATGGTAGAGCATGGCATGTTTATAAATATTCCTTTACCTTCTGTTCTCCCAGGACCAGTATTTTGCAAATCCAAGCAACTGTATTGTCTAATTGTATCCCTTATCTGTATATTGTGAGTTCTATTCTGTCCATATACCTTATCCAGTGTGCTGACAAATTCATCTTTATATCTGGGGGCATGTTTCAGTGTCTGCTTTACTCACAGATCTATTTCCTAAGGACTTCTTCCCATCATCCCTGCTAAAGGGATAGGTCCAGGAGGCCATGTTTGGCTCTATTATATCTCCATGTTTGCCATGGAAGATTGGGGCAGAACTGAACACCTGACCCAATGTCAATCATTAGCTTGCTGGTCCATCAGTGAGCTCTGGGTAAATCAGCTTCTCTCACAAAAATTTGAACAGAGACATAGACACTCTTTCCAACTGGTGATGGGTGTTGGACCTAACAGACTCAGAGCTGGTGGCTACGTTGAGTCCAATGAAAAAACAACACAGGCAGAGAGGAAAAGAGACAAGAAACACAGAAATAGAGAAAGAAGGAAGACCATGGAGCTGCTGAGAAATGGAGAGACTCTTTTTCTGAGAGTTTCCCAGTTGCACGGACCAGCTGTATTTTTGGTTCCTCTCTCTGGATGAGATCACTTTCCTATCCTTATAATAACCCACTTTGGGCAATTGACACCCTCACTCTCCAAAACTGAGCCAGAAACTAACCAGAAAAACACAACTACTGGGAAATGCATTTTTCTGGTTATTCAAATATTCGTTTCAATAATATTTAAGGCACCACAATAGCTACTGCAGGGGATAAAAAGGTAGTAAGTGACAAAATTCATTCTCTTGAGAGGATGTGGACTTTGTTGGGAAAAATACACATATGACAAAGCAGGGTTAAGAGCTCATGGAGTGAAGAGATCCTTGTGGACGATGTTGTGTGAAGGCTTGGTGCCAGTTCTGGAAGGTTAGGTAAGATGCAGGAGTTTTTTTTGGGTGAGGTGAGTTGGAGAAAGGTATGAAGAAAGCATCTGCAAGGCTGTGAGACTGTCCTGTTCAGAACAGAGTTCATGTATGTGAATAAGAAAGCTAAGGCTGTTTGGGTACAAATTCTTCTGGAATGTTGAAGCCTTTGCTATTCTGGCTGAGGAATTTGGGCTTTACTCGGGAGACATTAGAGTGGCTGAAGTGTTGTGAGGAAGGCAGCTACACGGAACACTGTTGCATTGACAGGATTCGTCTGGAGCATGGATAGATCAGAGGATGTATCAAGTGCTCCTGGTGCCCTGTGACATGCATCACTGGTCCATATCTGACTTCAGCTGCAGCTGGGATGGACAGCTCCCAGGTACACTGACAGGATCCCACCTCAAGGGCAACAACCAGATCTCTTGGGTTTCTGCCTTCAGAGCTTTCTCTGAAGCCAGCAGTGCCATGATGCCTCACAGAACTGCCCAGAACTATGGGGGAGATATACATTCTGGGCTCACTTCAACTGCTGGGGATTGGGAATCACATGATAAATGCCTCAGTCTCCTGTCCTTCAGAAGGACATGTCATGAACATTCTGGAACGTGCTTCAGAAGGTCTCCGATAGGATTGAGTCCTATATATATATATGTATATTACTACAAAATCACTCAACTATTGCTTTCCAAGTTCCAAAGAATATTTCCATCTCCATCCGGTGCTCCTTTCCTCCTGGGTTACAGATAGGACAATAGTGACAATAGTTTTATCTGTCGGGCCTCTGTGATTTTACAGGCACAGTTTTAAGCACTTTACATGAATCAATTCATTTATTCTTCACATCAATCCTGGAAAATGGATACAATGCTTAATTCCATTTTGCAGATAAAGAGCACTGAAGTAAAGGGATATTGAGCGTCTAGTTTGCCGACGGTGGGGACTGGATCGGAGCCCAATCCAGTCTGATCCACACCACAGAAGACCCATTCTTCACTAGGTGCCCCCATTTCCAAGGAACCTCGGATTGGAATTAATTTCTTCCTTTAGGGGCCATGGGGGAGTTCAGGTGAGAAAGATGGGCTCATGTACCTGGAGGTGCATATTCCAGCTGGAATTTAACTCCCAATATGAGAAGAACAACGGGAGAAAGTTGACACCCCCCCGCCCCGGCCAGAGAGGTCCCCCATGAAAGCTGATGCTGACCTCCGCTCTGAGGTCCACGGTAGTTTGACTGGGAGGCACAGGTGGGAAAGCAGCCTGCTCCCAGCCAGGGCCCACGCGGGTCACTCCGGAGCGGGGCAGGGGCATTTACAATCCACTGTGATGAAACCCACACTCACTTTCAGAGGCTCATGAAGCAGAAGGGATTCACTTACCTCTTCCATCTCTTGCTGCTTCTGGGTTCTAACTCCGGCCTCCACCTGAGCCTCCTTCTTTCTAGCACCTGGGCCTCGTACAGCCGAAATGAAATGACCTGTAATGTGCGCACCTAGCGCTCATGTTTGGAGTGAGCATATGTACTCCAAGGCCATAGGGGTCCCTTCTCCTGGGCTTCTCTACCTGCTAAGTAACTCACCGACTAGCTCATCCATGGGCTTCTAATGCACAATTTGACGCATATCCCTGGCAACAGGTCTGTGGGATGTGGAATGCAGTAGGGGCTCAACTGGAAGTGTGTTGGGAGAATAATCCATTAAAGAGGGGAAAAATCAATAGCACAATTAGGGACCATTTCATCCTATAATGACGCCAGCTGCTGGGAGGGCCACCACTAGCGGGTGCGGCCTCTAATGGCGTGTGCTGTCTGCGGCTCTCATCAGCCCCTCTGCCTTCCCAGGATGTGATGTCCTCTTAGGACACCAAGGATGTCGAAAATACAGCAGACGCAAGGCATAAATATCCTGTCTTCATCAACAATACACCAGAACGATTTATTACGAGACTAAAGACATCCTTCCCCAATCAGCTAAACTTCAGGGACAATGCAGTTTCACTTCCCAACGTGTTTTCTCTTTGGTTTTCTTCTTTTCTTCTTCTCCTTTCCCATGGAAAGCATTTACAGCACCCAGACAGCTGATTTTTACCATGTCAAAGAAACACAACATTCCCTGGGAAATTGTGCATGGGGAATGACTTACATGTACAAGCCATCCTTTTCGTGTCTGCAAAAGAGTTCAAGTTTACCGCCTTGGTCCTTGATAAGCATCGTCTTTCAAGATCATTCATTGATTCATTCTAGAAACATGCATTCGGTGCCTACTGTATGTTAGTCACATTGTGTGGGGCTGCTGAAAAGTTCATTCAAAATATAGATTATTGACATTTCCCCAAATAAAAGGCCAACCTCAAGACCAACCATGAGCACATCATTTTAAAATCACTTAAAACTGAAGTTATTTTAGTTGTGTTTGGAGCTAAAATAATTAAGACAAAAAAAAATTAAGCTTTTAGCAGTAGAAATGTTCCCTATTAGTTTTAGTGTAATTAAAATTGAGTATTTTAGAGTTGAAAAAGAAAAAAACAACAGGATAAAGTGGAAGTGGAAAAGCAATTTGAGAATCCTGGTTTGATTCTTTAATTAAGTGTCCCTGACGCCTTCCTCTGACATCTGAGATGGTCCCACATACAGGTATGGTGTAGGGTTCTGTGTTCCGTTGGCCGTTCAGCCTTCTTGTTTCCCTAACATCACTCAGATCCCAGGGACGAGCAATCATTTTTTAAATGCCTCCTGGTGGCTAACCACCCCGGCCCCTGCCCCCAACACAGGAACACGTCTCTCCTCCTCTCCATCTTATGTCCTCCAGGGAAAAAAGCACTTAAAAGTCGATCTTTCAGGGGTTCAATTCACATGCCCCTTTCTCATTTCCCAGTGCTCAAGAGGAACAAGAAGTGCATGCACAGAACATGATGTCAGAGCTCCCTGCTCGTGGCCTCGCTTCCTTTTGCCTTTGAGGCTCGTGGGCAGTGGGCGCCCGTGCATCAACTCTCCGATCAGGACCACAGGTGCCCACTTGTCCATTGTGGTCCCAACCACTTCCTTTTTCCTGACCTCCCCCAAGGAAGCCAGGCGGTGGGGTGCATTTTAAAAGCAAGGCTACCCTCCCACGTTATCACCAAGGCAACATCAGGGCATCTGTCATGGGTGATGGTGCTAAACTGGAGACATCTTCAACCGGGGTTTTGAGTTGTTTTTTCCAAAAACTGGTCATCTGCTTGCTTTTGTTGTGTGTTGAGAAGGGGCCATCATGGCCAGGAAGGCCGGATCCGTAAATAAATAAGGGTAATTAAATCTAATGCTTGACAAACGACATACGCTCATCGCTGAGGTCAGGAAAGCATATCAGTTCTCACATCAGAATTACATTATTGCAAGCGGTAGGGTTTGGGTTTTCCCCCTCGTAGTTCTCATGCATTAACCATCGCTAGAGACAGGATACAGGATGCAGTGATTATCCATTACTGAGCAGGCCCCTGAATTGCATTTCACCTAATAGTTGTGCTTGCATTTTCGTAGCTGCTTGTTCAACTTGTTGCTTTGGGTTCAGTTTTCCTTCCTGCAGAGCTCCTGCAAGAAGAGGAACATTTCTATCTGTTATGTGTGTGTGGGGGGGGGCGGGGGCAGGGAGCGAGCACGACATGTCACCATCTTCCAGGCCACTTGTCAGCTAACTTATTTGCACATCCAAGATGATAACTCTGTCCAGATACACATGGCCTCTCAAGTCAGGATTTTAAAATATCTCGTATTTCAAAAGTAGTGTGATCTGTACATACATAGCAAGGAATTCTAGTAACTACTTCCTTTCAGGTCTTCTTATTTTTTAACTGAAATTCTACTGATCAATTTGATTTGATAACCAAGAGTAATACATGTTTTGTACAAATGTCAACTTGCTGTCCTCCCTCTGTATGCCCCTCCTCCCCTGCCCTCTTGAAATCGTTAAAAGCTCAAAGAACTCCCCATTTCTGGACATGACCTTGAACACTCCCAGTACGGCTGAGTCCAGATCTCTCTCTATTGTGGTGCTTGGGGTGCTTTTCACCAAAGTGCTGCTGTGCTGTTTTGGAACCACCCAGGACAACCAGTAACCAACAGGAACAACCAACAGGAAGCACCTGCCTTAACACACTCCAGAACCCTGGCTCGGACCGAAAGTGTCTTAACTTACTAAACTTCAGCTTTAAAAAGCGCTCTGAAGTGTTTCGTCCCGTGATGTTTGCCTGGACGTCCCTTGGTTTGGATTAATCAACCGAAATTTGTTTTGCCCTCAATCCAAATGAAACAGAATTAACCTTGAGGGAGGACGGACGTATTCTTCTTGCAAGGCCCCGGGAGTTGAGCCATTCAGGAGTGTTTCGTATTTATTCCCAAGCATAATGGGAGATCAAGGGGATAGGAGTAGTCGATAACATTTGTATCTGGTTGCCAAAAATATATATGTTCCAAGTATAAAACAGAAAATTTGAAACAGAAAAAAAAATAATATAGGAAAAAAATTACTTGACACGATACAGCTCCTCTGTCAAAACTTTCATCTAAATATCCAGACATATTTGCACACTCACACACAAATCCTAGTTACATGTGTTCCTTTTTACCAAAGAAGAGGGTTTTATGATACAAATGTTTTTGCCCCATGCTTTGGTTTTTACAATGTATTGTGAATATTTTCTCCTGAGGCTAGTATAACAGCTTCCTTGTGTCTCGTCTTATGAATGGGTCATAATTTGCTTTGAAATGAAGCTGTTTTAGGCATTATGCACATTTTTATCTCATGATTATCTTTGCATTTAGCTTCATGATTTCTTTAAAATAAATTCCCAGAAATGGAACGGCGGGGTCAAATGTAATGCACATTCTTCAAAGCCGTTAATACCTGTAACTTAGTTGTCTAGAAAAAGCAGTACCATTTTGGACTCAAATAAGTGGAGTAACTATCTCGATGGCCTTATGATAAACATGAATAGTACGGCATACCATGTGCCAAGTGCTGCGTTAAGGGTTTTATAGGCATTTCCCACGTAATTCTCACGCTGCTGTCTAAGGTAGCGCAGCTATCGTTTGCATTTTACAGATGTGTAGGAGGAAGCCTACAGAGCATGAGTGAATTTGACCAGAATCCCATGACTCTGGTTTTGACTTGGAAGCCTGACTCTTAGCCACCACTGCATAGACTGATAGATGTACGTGCACATTTATTGAGTACCTACTGAATGCAAGGCACAGCGCTGGGGCACTGCAAGGGGCCTTTACGTGTGAATCAAGTACAATCTTTGTTTCCCGGGCCTTCTAATCCAGTCCAGGGAAAAAATAGATGCATTCATGAACATAAAATATAGTTGGGCCCAGTAATGGCGATAGAAGAATGATGTGGGATGTGAAGGAAGGGGAGGTTACAATCAGCTGAGAAGACTGGGAAGCACTTCGAAAGGACAGGAATTATTCAAGCTGACCTTTAAAGACATGAAGAAATTATACCTGTGGAAATGGAGCGTGGGGCTTTCCAGCAGAAGGACTGTGTTGGAATCATGGCAATGGAGGAACATCCCTGGCTACAAGGAAGAAGAGTTTAATGGTAACGAAGGGGGTTGTGGGAAACACGATGCTAAGATGTAGTTGGACGGAGAGTCATGGAAGTCTTTGCTGAATTGAGGAGATTGGATTTGATTCTGTAAACAGTTGGGGGTGTCATTGAACATTTTTAGTGAAGATACATGATTCGTGTGCTGAAAGTTAATCCGAGAGTCATTTGAAATGTGATTCGAGCAGAACAGACTGGGGATGGCAACCTAAGTCAGTGTCAGGAAGAAAATGCATAATCTTTAGGTAGAATCAAGATTTGACATTTGATTGGATATAGGGGCCAAAAGGGAAAGAATGAAAGATTTCTCTAAGGTTTTAGCCCTGAGTGACAGGGAGGCCAAGAGTTATTACTGAAAGGAGGACGGACATTAAGAGCTGGGGCTGGTTAGGGAAAAGACAAAATCAACTTTGGAACAGGTTAAACCTGAAGCGCTAGTGAATAGTGGGGACACCAGCTGAAAATCTGCCCTTGACCTTAGGAGAGGGTTCAAGACTTTGGAAATAGATGTAAACATTATCCATAGGGAAGCCATAGCTGAAGCCATCAACTTGAATATTACTTTGGAAGGAAATGAATAGAGAAAAGGACGATGCCAGTGAGGCTCTTGCAAACTTTGAAAATGGAAACGAGAAGAGAAATGAGCCAAAGAAAGTCAGGATCAGTGGCGAGATAAGAGGATGGCTTAGCGTGTTCTGAGCTTAGGAAACCAAAGATAAAGAGACTTGCAAGAGCAGAAGCTGGTGAAGAGCAGGAAACAATGGTTTTGCAACACTGGGGAGAAAGTGTCCCAGAGGTTCCCAGGCAAATGATGGCTGAAAATAGATCTTGAGACTTGGCAAGAGTCATGTTATAGGTGGTCCCTTAGAGGGTCACCTCAGTGGAATGCTAGGGAAGGGGTCCAAAGCAGGGAGGGATTTGGATGTTGTTGAAAAATGTGGAAGCAGTAAGAAGAAAAGAAGATAACTTGAAGGTGTGAATATACACCAATGTGCACACACACATACACATGTCATAGACGTAAAATATGCAGAGAATGTGGAGAAGAGTGACCGTGCTTATAAGCTGAAGATAAGGAGCCAGAAGCAGCATCAGGCATGGAATGGAAATACAGGCAAGAGGAAGTAACTGCTGGGAAAAGGCCCAAAGGAGGAGAAAGAAGTAAGCGAAAGGGCCCAGGTGAAAAGGTTATCTACTAACATGGTATGTCTTCTGGAGGAGGAGAGTTAAGAGCAGTGTAGATATGGAGGGAACAGCAAATGAGGGACTTGCCCTGATGCTGTCTTGGCTTGGTAGAGAGGGAGGTGTGTTCTTCTGGGGAGCATGGGGGCCAGGGTGGAAGAAGGCCTGGGGTGGGTGATGTAGGACAGACACAGTAAGGAAACCATCATACTCCGCCTTTTATTTATTCTTAGCAAAACTAGTAATGGGAAATACTCTTTCCCTAAGAATCCTAGCTTAACTTTTTCTATACAGAATATTCTGCTGTGAAGCATTAAAGAAGACAGAGGAGGGGCAGAGTAACAGATGGGGCACAGGTGTTTTCAGACATGGAGAGTTTGTTCAAGTGTTTAGAATGAATTGAAGGTCTTCTCCCCTGTCAATTTCCTTGCAATAAGAAAGTGGTAGGATATCATTTTTCTTTGTGAAATGGTATGTGAGGATATGTAAAAGCTTTGAGGCATTTTACGTTCTTAATCTACTACATAAAGCTAGATTTGTACATGGATGGAAACTGGAAGGAAACATGAACAATGGAAAATAATCGTATGGGAATAATAAGTATTTAAGTATTTTCTTTTCTCTATTACAAACCATGTATAATGCTTCTGGCTCTATAGTTGTTTTAAATGTAGAGAATGCTTTAAAATTGTTCTTTTCATGATAACGTGTGCCGTCTCTTTCTGGACACTTGAGGTTTAATTGACATATGCACTCAGATTCTTGTGAGTCTCATGGTAGCAGAGTGACCCTTTTGTATCAGAACTGAGCTAATTCTGTAGAAGCTTTGACTCAACTACTCATGACCTATTCCAGGAAACGCATTACGAAGGAGCCAGCAGATAACAAATCTCCAACTTAGGAAGAATTGCTTCTGGAAACTGCAAAGCATGAGATAAGGTTTATTCCATGGGAGCTGACTTTATCCAACCCCACACTCGAGTGATGTAGTGGGTTCTGAGTAAGCTGTGTACACAGAACTGATAAACTCTGCACTAAATTAATTAAGAATTCTATTGCTTTAATAGCTTGTCTTCAAAGACCAATGACTAAGGCCAGGATTTATTATGCAAACAACAACAAAAAAAGGGCTATGTAAATTTTATAATGGGAGATCTAGGGTCGTATTAAATCATCTCCAGATCTGTTGATCTTTCTGATATCTAAGCTACGCTATACAGAATTACTAGATCACAGAGATCCAAGGATTCTTTAGCAAGTAGAATACTACATTTTGCCACTGAGCTTAGAGTTTGTAACAAATTGTTGTTGTAACAACAATTGTGCCATCTGAGTTTCATGACACCCCTTAAAAGAAGATATGATGAGTTCCAATTTATAGACATGGATGCTGATTCATTAAGATTCTGCTTCCTGGAACTCTGTCCAAGGAAGCTCAACTACTTAAGTGGTATGGCTGGGATTTTGACTCCGGACGTTATACTTCATGTCCAATTCTTTTTCTTCTGTGTCCCCCATGCATTGAGATCTTGCTTGATTTTTCCCCTTTCTCTTCCTTTTTTTTTTCCTAACAATAAGGAAACTCAGACTCAGAGAGGCTAAGTGATGGCACTGTTAGTTACTGATGAAACCAGAACTAAATCTGGACCCATCACCCTGGCTAGGGCTCCTTCACCTTATGCTTTGGAGTAGAGGACAGGTATAAAGCTGGAGCTTCTAAGTGCTATTCCATGATGATTCACATGTATGGTTTATCCGTCTTTCTGTAAAAATATAAGTCAACTGTTCATTTGTACAAATGTATGTCCAAGCCAGGGCATATGGATGCATAACACTCTAGGATAGGGCCAACCATCCTATTACCATCAACCTTGTGTTAGCGCCCTCTGTTAGCTCTGTTGCCCATACTGGGTCTTGGCGCTCTGCTACCATTATATCCCATACTCTCTTCCGACAATAGATGACATTTCTGGTAGAATGCTAAATCATGCACGTTTCATTCTGCTCCACCCCATATCCTCTACGGATCAGACTGAATCATCTGCTCCAGTAATGGAATGTTATCCTCAACGTTGGAGGTTCCATGGCTTAGATGCTGGACCAGAGCCTGTTACTATACTTTTCTGAATCACTCTAAGCACTCCCAGGTGATGTCCACTAGTTGCAATTAGAAAATGAGGCCATAATGAAAATATGTGCATTCGTCTTCTAATGCAGACACACTGGCACTCCCGTGTGTTACATCCCTACAAGTGGAATACATCAGTTGAATAGTATTGACATCTACAGGTTAACAAGAGAATTAACAAATGGCGCTCTAAATCATGACTCTGCTGGTTTAATGAGAACTGCCTAAGACTTCTAGTTTCCTATCATTGCCATCGTCATAAACATTGATTCACTCCTTCCCCTGGCAGGGACTGTTCTTCAAGTTACATGTATCAAGTACATGTATCAGGGTCTTCAAATTACATGAATCCAATTTTCACAACAATCCCAGGCAAAAACCCATTTTGCAGATGAGGAGATTGAAGCACATAAATTTTCTCTGATTTGCCCAGGGCCGTGCAATTTGTGTATGGAGCTGGAATTGGATACTCAGCAGTCTGAAACTATCACTGTCGGCTTTTTCTCTCCACATTTGGTATTGAAAGAATTTTACAAAAGAATTTGACAAAAAGATGGGTGGAAAATGTTTTTACGTTGTTGTTTTAATTTGTATACACATGATTTCTTGGATATATAATATGAGGATGAGCATCTTTCTGTGTGTTTGTTGTCTACCCAGACTTCCTCTTGCATCCGTTGCTTATTCATAATCTTTGCCCATTTTCCTTTTGGGTTGCCTGTTTTTTGTTTTGTTTTGTTTGTAATGTTTTATTTGGGTTACTTTTTGTTTTGTTTTGTTTTTATGTTAGTCACCATACAGTACGTCATTAGTGTCGGTTTCTTTTTGATTTTGGATAGTGTGTCAGTTACATATTGCCACTTAACAAATCACCCCAAACTTAGTAACTTCAAACACCATCGGTAACTTTATTACTATCTCTTATGGCTTTGTGGATTGACTAGGCTCGATCAGGTCATGCTCACCTGGCATCTTTCAAGCAGCTGCAAGTCAGATGGTGGCTGGGGCTGGAGTCAACTGAAGCTCATTCGCTCACCTACAGTGGCTACTGCTAGCTGTTGATTAGGATCTCAGCTGGAAAGTTCAGTGGGGCCGTCTACCTACAGCTCCCATGTGTCCTGGGCTTCCTTGAGAAACAACGGTGAGGTTCTGAGCACAAGCCTCAGAGGAGGTCAAAGCAGAAGTGCCTGATTTTTGTTTTGTTTTTTAATGACCTTGCCTCAGAGTTGACATAGCCTCACTTTCAGTGTATTCTACTGGTCAAGGCAGACACAAAGTCTCACCCAGGTTCAAGGGGAGGGGTTGCAAACTCTGCCACTCCAGGAGAATAGTCAACATCATTGTAAATAGGACGTCTGGGACGGGATATTTCATGGCAGCTGTCTTTGGAAAAGTCGTTCAGGCACAGAGAGAGTAATACTTCCTCCAAGTCTTTGCCTGTTATTTCCAATTCTTAAGAGTGTCTTTTGATACACAGCAGCTTTAATTATGATAGAGTCAATTTCATCAAACTTTTCCCTTTTTGTTTGTGTTCTTTTGTTGCTTTTCTAAGACATCATTATTCTGTTCCACAGTTTTAGTCATGTGCTGTAAGATAAGGGTCTAATTTGCTCTCTTTCC
The DNA here is from genome assembly GCF_017311325.1 of Ursus maritimus. Taxonomy (NCBI): domain Eukaryota; kingdom Metazoa; phylum Chordata; class Mammalia; order Carnivora; family Ursidae; genus Ursus; species Ursus maritimus. Next base: position 9,686,154 of record NW_024426552.1, read on the forward strand.
ATATGGACAGGTGTTGAAATTTGTGGTATATACTTTTCTTTTTTTTCTTTTTTTATTTTATAATATTTTTTATTATATTACGTTAGTCACCATACAGTACATCCCTGGTTTTTTGTGTAAAGTTTGATGATTCATTAGTTGCGTATAACACCCAGTGCACCATGCAATACGTGCCCTCCTTACCACCCATCACCATTCCCCCATCCCATTCCCCATCCCCCTCCCCTCGGAAGCCCTCAGTTTGTTTCTCAGAGTCCATAGTCTCTCATGCTTCATTTCCCCTTCTGATTACCCCTCTTTCTTTATCCCTTCCTTCCCCTACCGATCTTCCTAGTTCTTATGTTCCATAGATGAGAGAAACCATATGATAATTGTCTTTCTCTGCTTGACTTATTTCACTTAGCATTATCTCCTCCTGTACCATCCATGTTGCAGCAAATGTTGAGAAATCGTTCTTTTTGATAGCTGAGTAATATTCCATTGTATATATGGACCACAGCTTCTTAATCCAGACGTCACGTCATAGTGCAATTCGCAAATATTAGATCCAAGGATACAGTATCAAAAGCGGCCAGGGCAAAGAAATTTCTTATGTACCAAGGCAAAGATATCAGAATTACATCAGACCTGTCTACACAGACCTGGAATGAGAGAAAGGGTTGGAGGGGCATTTTTAAAGCTCTTTCAGAGAAAAACATGCAGCCAAGGATCCTTTATCCAGCAAGGCTGTCATTCAGAATTGATGGAGAGATAAAGACCTTCCAGAATCGCCAGTCATTGACCAATTTCGTAACCATGAAACCAGCCCTACAGGAGATATTAAGGGGGGTTCTATAAAAGTAAAAAGGCCCCAAGAGTGATACAGAACAGAAAGTCACAATCTATACAAACAAAGACTTTCTTTTTTTATATTATGCTTTCTCAAGATATCTGGGTGGCTCAGTCAGTTAAGCGTTGGCCTTTGGTTCAGGTCATGATCCCAGGGTCCTGGGATGGAGTCCTGCATCAGGATCCTTGCTCAGTGAGGATCCTGCTTCTCCCTCTGCCTGCAGCTCCCACTACTTGTGCTCTCTCTCTCTCTCTCTCAGATAGATAAATAAATAAATAAATAAATAAATAAATAAATAAATAAATAAAAATTTTGAAAGGACAAAATATGCTTTCTTTACTTCTAGCTGATTGGTTTTTTAAAAGTGTTCCTGATACCCCCTTCCCTCCCACGATTTACTTCATTTCCTTCTTTGGAAAGCATGTGTTTTATTTCCATCTTTAGTAGTCACACACTTTTAACCCATAAACTTGACATAATGAAGTCTACATTTTATTTGCATCTCCACCCTTCTTCCCCCAAATATAAGAGCCTTAGAAGGTTTTAACTGTAATGACCCTTATTAGCCTATGATTTTGTGGTATAATAGTCTATTTTTTCTTGCTTTTATATAAAAACTAGTCAGTATTATTGCTTTACTTATAGCCCATGTTTATTAGAGATATCTGTATGTTTGCAAATGTCTTCATCCACTATTGTTTTATTTTCTCCTCACATCCTTCTGGGTTCAATTTCCTTCTCTATACAAACCAGGTTTTAATGGTTCTTTCAGTGCAGATTTAGAAGTATAAACTCTCTCAACGTTTTTTTGTCTGAAAATATCTCTCAGCCATTTAAAGACATTATTCCATTTTCTTCTTGCCTTTATTGTCGCTGACCAGAAGTTCTCCATAATCTAACTGCTGTTAATTTGTACGTGTATTTCTGTTTGTTTAACCATTCTGTCTTTGTCCTCCATGTTTTCCAGTTTCACTCTGTTTAGTTAAAATGCCAATAACCTTTTCATTTGAATTGGGTTTATTTAATGTAAGGACTCATATCTCTCAACAATTCTGAAAAATTCTTCACCATTGCCTCCTCGAATATTACAACTTCCTTATTCTATTTGATCTTTCTGGAATTCCTACTAGATTCATTCTAACTGTTCTTATTCTATCCACTACATCTCTAGCTTACCTTCTTTTTATCCCTTTATCTGTCTGTGATTCATGCTGTATAATTTCCTCAGTATTGACTTTCAGTTCACTAATTCTTTATCAGCTTTGTCTAATTCATTGATTAACCCATCCATTGGGTTTTAATTTTAATGTCTTCTTTTATTATTTCTAGAAATTCTATTTGGTTATTCTTCGTATTTATTTATTTTTTTTACACAGAGAGAGAAAGCACGATCAGTGGGGAGGGGCAGAGGGAAAGGGAGAGAAAGAATCTCAAGCAGACTCCTTGCTCATCAGAGCGCCCGACGTGGGGCTCGATCTCACAACTCTGAGATCATGATCTGAGCCAAAATCAAGCGTTGGATGCTTAACCAATTGAGCTACTCAGGCACCCCTCTATTTGGTTATTATTAAAATTTGCAACTTTTCTTTGGTCCGTAGTATCTTGTTCTACTTATTGAATTGTATTCTGTCTTTTATATCTTCGTTTTAACCTCATACATTTACATTTTTTTTTCAGATGTCTTTAGGTATCAAACATTCCTGAGCAGAGTTTTCTGCTCTGTTTAGAATGGAGCATTCATTGGTGTATTTTAAAATTCCTTCCTGTGCATTCATTTTCAGTGAGAATTATATCCTTCATGGCCTGGGTTAAGGAAGGTCCCTCTGAAGTAGTTTTGCATTTGCTTTTGCTGGGTATCCCAAGTACCCACTAGGCTAAGGCAAACTTTATGTGAAATTCTCATTCTGAAGATTTGTGTATCACAGAGGCAGTGCAATGCAGTTTCTCAATCATGCTGCTTTAGAGTTTCAGGTTTTCATGGGGATCTTCCCCCGCCCCCCCAAAAAAATCTCTGACTATGGAAAATCTTCCTTGCAATCTTGACTAACCAGGTAGGGGAGACTGGGGGTGGGGTTATTTGAAAATTCTGACCGTATGCAAATGTTTCCGTGTCAATGTCCCACCTTGAGTGGGCCATAAACCTGGCTTCTAAGCCCCGGTGGCTGCAAGGTCCAAGTCATGAGCGTCTCCCTCCTCCAAAAGCTTTTTCTCTCCTTCTGTCACCAGGCCAGCTACAGTTTCAGTTCCAGTGCTTACAGACACTGCTTTCGGTTCCCTCTTCATTTCTGGAAACTAATTTTTTTCTATCTTGCGTAGTCATTTATCTATTTAACTTATTATTCTTATTTTATCCAGCATTATTGCCTTTTACCGTCAGGATTTCTAGGCTAGCTTTGTCTGCTCTGTGGCCAGAGTTAGACATGTACAGAAGGATTGAGTAAACTCTGGGTGAAGCTTGGGATTAGAGCTTTCCCACGGTCTTGGGGCTCACCGAGCCAGCTAAAAGGTTATGCTCTGGGTTCGACTCACAGGTGATAATAGCTCCTCTAATGGTGTCAGCTTTGTGTGGTGTCCACGAGGGTCCTGACTTTCACTGATTCTGGGCTCTAGGAGACTCTTTCCTGGAATGTGTTTGCAGGATATTAATATACAGACAGAAAAAGATTTTATGTTTATGTGAGTTTGGAAAATTATGGGTTAAACCAATTTAAACATGTTTCTGTACTGCGGTATTTCTCAGAAAAGAAGAAAGAAGCAGCTGTCTTTAGCATCGCTCCTGAGTATAAAAGGAAGTAGAAAGGAACATGTCTAAGCGTGAGCAGTGGTTGGCAACATAGGATGAAAACCAGGTCAGGGCATCTCTGAATCCAACCCCAGAAAGCAGCAGAGAGTTCAGCTTTGGGGGCTGCTTCACTGGTTTTGTTCCAAGCCTCTGACTGTCCATTTAGCAGGGACTCTTTTTAATTTTAATTTAATTATTTTATAATTTAGGGAAAACCCTCCCATGATTTACACAAAAGTGACTTTTGGCATAATCAACTTTTAAAAAAAAAGATTTTATTTATTTAGTTATTTGAACGAGTGTGAGAGTGGGAGAGCGCGAGTGCAGGGGAGGGGCAGAGGAAGAGGGAGGGGCAGAGGAAGAGGGCGAGGCAGACTCCTTGCCAAGCGCAGGGAGCCTGACATGGGGCTTGATCCCAGTACCTCAGGATCATGACCTGTGACGACGGCAGACCCTCAACCAACTGAGCGACCCAGGTACCCCATCAGTCCACCATTTTGATTTTGGATTCATCTTAGGTCAGATATCCTATGCAGAAAGAGAAGCAAAATAAATGTTTCCTATTAATCGTGGGGGTCATGTCATTTGTAATGACAGCTAACATCCACTGAGTGCTGACTCCAGGTGCAGTGACCAGCGCTCTACAGGTGTGTAACCCTCACAAATCTGTCCAGTTGGTTCTATAGTTAGCCCCATTTTACAGATGAGAAGACTGAGTTGCAGAGACACCAAGGAACATCTCCCTCTCTACAGCTTTGTTTCAGTTGTCTTTTCACTATGTAAATAAATTGTGAGACTCTTGACTCTGGTAAACAAACTGAGGGTGATGGGTGGGGGGGCGGGGTAACAGGGTGATGGGCATTAAGGAGGGCACGTGATGTGATGAGCACTGGGTGTTAATGCAACTGATAAATCATTAAACACTACATCTGAAACTAATAATGTACTATATGTTGGCTAATTGAATTTTAAAATAACTAAATTAATTAATCAATAAGTTAAATAAATAAATAAATAAATAAAGGACAAGATAAATGCTGACTTTCCAGACTTTGCATCTAAGGTATTTTGGGCATCTGTCTTGAGTAAAGAGCAAGATGGAAGCCGTCATCTAACCCACTCTTCTGGGGTTCACGGGTCTCAGCTTCTAGACTTTTGGCTGCCACACGCCATTGAGCAGAAGCTTCCCCCCCTTCGATTCATTCTCTTCGTCTATTAAACGGGCGTTAATAATATTAGGCACGTCTACCTCATAGGATTTTCAGGGTTACTGAGTGAAATAAAATATATGGATGGTTGTTTACACTGTAAAGTGCTTCGCAACACGTAAGCCACTATTTTTGTTAACGGGGAACAGCTTTGTTTTCTTTTTACTTGTGATGTGAATCCGAGGGAAGGCCATGATCTTGGCAGCACACAGTGTGGCCGGGTGTCTGAGCTAAAGGTGTGGAGTGGCTGCTGATTCTCAGGTGGTCCGGGGTGTCAGTGATGGACACAGAACATTCCATCCTTGCTTCAGTCCAAGGACCAGACCTATGAGCTTCCTCCAGCTTAAATCCAGCTCTAGCCTGGATTTGCTGGTTATACTTTAAAAGTAAATACTAATATTTTATTCCAGAATGTTTTGATGTGAATGTGTGAGTCTTCTGTCAATGGAAAGGTTAATTTTCAGGGAATGTTACATATTTTTATTATTTTCTCCTCACCAGATGATCTCAAGATTCTTTACGATTAAAAAAACATTTTTAAACAAGCATATTGTACTTAACTCTATTTATAAAAGGGGACCCAAACAAGCCTGCTTGTCCTAAATCTGCCTAACAACTCGGGCAATAAATATTTCTGTATTTGTTTTTGGAGTCCATGTGAGCAGTCAGACATGTTTGATTTAGGCTTAGTTCCCTCGGAGTAGATGCATTTCCTTTTCCTCTTACCACTATCATGTTTTTCCAAGAACACGGACTCCCTCCCTCGAGGCCCCCCAGTCCTCAGGGCTAAATGTCTACTTTGCTGGGAAGTGTCATGTTCCATGTTAACAAAATAGATGGGAAAGTCTGGGGTTGTGAGGAAAGACAGATTCTTGCCTTGCCTAGTGTTTTTCCATTCATTCGTTAATTCATTCATTCATTCATTCATTCATTCATTCATTCATTCATTCAGTGATCCAGCCATTCAAGAAAGGCACATTCAGCTTTTAGCTATGGGTCAGCTGTGAACGAGACAGGCAGGGCCTCTGCTAACAGGGGCCTTACATTCCAGTGGAAGGGAGGTTGTGAAGCAGACCATCGCTTTCTTATTTATTCCTTTATTAGGGGACATTTGTCCTTTCAGTGGACACAACTCCATGGGAAGAAATGGAGAACCTGGGGAAATATTTGCTGGAGGCCTTATCATATCCTGGGAGGATCCTGCCCTGTTTGGAGAGTTATTTTATGGGTACAGTTGGAAAGAGCTGCAGCTATTTCCTGGGGAGAAGAGTCAGGAAGCTAAACTGCCTTTGAATCTGGAGAAGAGGAATGGACGTGGCAAAAACCTGCCCTTCTTTGTTCAGAGTCAAGTAGGAAAGAATTGAGCTTTGGTTTCAGAGAGAATGATCTAGAAACTGTGCAAATCTTAGATCTCACCCAGGGGGTGTTGCATATCCCGCTGCAGTGACGGGTTTGGGGGAGAGCTCTGTGAGGTTGAGGAGTGGGGTCCCGAGCTCTGGGGTTCTTGCTGGAGTGGCCTCCTGCCCGTTTCCCCGGCTCTGCCATCAGAATGGACGTAACCAGGCAACTCGAGTTTCAGCGGGTTGCAACGTTCATTTCCTTTAAAATTCACCGCAGCTGGATCTTGCACTGTGTCTTTCTTAGAAGTATTTGATTTTTTTTTCAAAACATTTTCCATTTTTATCTGTTATGATCTATCTCTTCCTGTCATAGCCGGAAATGTGATACCAGGATTAGGCAACTCTCCCGTCTCTTTCTCTCGGGTAAAGTCTGAAACAGAATAACCTCACCCCCTGTGTTATCAGTCCAACATTTTCTTGCTCTGTTCTAACATCTCTTTCTCATTTCTTGGAGGAAAACAAAAAGGTAAATAATAATAATAATTCATTTACTCAAAAATAAGGTAATTATCTGAAGTCTCCTTTGCAGTGCACCAATTCCTGTTGGTTTTTCGGGGTGATAAACCACACACACATCACAAAGCAAGCTTGGCTTTCTTTCCTGGCTCATTAGGTTGGGTATTTAGTAATTTTGTTTGGGAGGGGAGTACAGTTACCAGTTTTGTTTATACTGAAGTTCTGCTTATTCTAGTAACACTGATTTCCTGTTTAAAGTAGTAAATAAAAGAAAACAAAAACTAATGAATTTAGATTTTATTTTTAGGAGCCTGACAAGTAGAAGGGATTGTATCAGGAGGGTGAGAAATCAGACCAAAGGGGGATGTTTCCTGAAGCTACGTAGGGCCGGACAGCAGGGGCGCCAGGGCCGGCGTCCTAGGGAAGAAAGACCTACTGGGGGTACTTCCCTTTCAGAAAGCAACACACAAGACCAGGGCTTTGGGAAGTATGCCTTTAGGACGGTACAGCTATTGTCACATCCGTGATACTAACAGGGTGACTAAGATTGAGAATGAAGCTACTCATCACATGTCACTTAAATCACCGAGCCGCCCCGCTTCCTCAAAGAGCTTGGGAAACGCTCTTCATTTCAGAAATAAAAACAACTGAAAACAAGCCTGCCTGGTTATGAAAAGCCAATCCTTGGCATTCACACTGACCCCCTGGCACCTGTAGCTGGTTTTAGGGTTTTGCAGTATGCAGAGAAGTTTTCTGAGCTACGAGTACACGAGAAGGCTTCTGATAACCAGCGATTCAGTTAGAGCAACGACGAGAAGCAAGAGATCTCGTTCCACTTTAGCATACTCTGTGCCGTGAATCCTGCACTAGACGCTACTAAGCTATTAAACCAATCCGTTCATTTATAAAGCTATTATATTTCTGGAATTTTCCAAAAGGAAATGGTTTTAGGGACACAATGTAGAAATCAATCTCTCCTTACATTGGGTTTTATTCCTTTCAATTGTGTTCTTCATTTTTAACTCAGATTCTTGCTAGAATAGATACACTGTGTCAAGTTTCCATTCACGCACCCTTCTTTATAATAAGCCCTTCAGGAAAAACAATCCTAATTTGCATTGGATAACAGACTTGAATTTATAGACATGAATACGGCTCTGATTTATTAGGCAAACCATTATATTTGGGTTTTTTTTTTTTAACTTCAAAATAGAAAAGTAAAAAAAAAATATATCGGCTGGAATTCTTGCATCAGAGTCGTGGAACAGAACATTGGAAAGTAGAAACTACTGTGGTTACTTTCTTCTGCATGAACTTAAAATTTTCAGGTTTTTTTTTTCTCCTCTGAAATTCTAGGAATTATCTCAGTAAAACAGCAGTGCATAGGGAGAGTTTGATTAAACAGAAATTATCCTGCATTCTGAGGTCTTTCACATTTCCAGAGAGCCTGGCCATCCTGTAGCTCTTACGGGAAACAGAGCCATGAACTTTTGGGGAGATAGCTATCCTGACCCAGAGAAGAGGCCCAGGTCCCAGGCCAGCTAGATTTGTTGAAGAAGTAAAGTCTGGGGGCGTCTGGGGGGCTCAGTCACTTAAGTGTCTGGCTCTTGATTGTGGCTCAGGTCATGATCTCAGGGTCGTGAGATCGAGCCCCGAATTGGGCTCCATGCTCAGCGGGGAGTCTGCCGGAGATTCTCTCTCTCCCTCTCTCTGCCCCCCCCCCACTCACACGCTCTCTCTCTCTCAAGTAAATAAATAAACCTTAAAAAAAAACAAAAAACAACAACAACAAAAACGAAGTCCGTTTAACCACCTGCACAGCTTCCGAAGTTGTGAAACACAAAGCCTGTGAACACTGACTTCCCATCCTGGTTTCTAGGAAATGTTTTTGACTCATCAGAAGAAGACTTCATGATCTCAGCCCAAGTCTCTTCTACTTTCTCTTTCCCAGCCGCCTTCTCCTCCTAAAAAATTCCACGGGGCTAGAGCTAGACCGCTCTGCTTCTGGTATCTTTAAATGAGCTCTGAATTACGTCCTTGCACGCTGTTTGGAGAGTGGATCTCATGTGCGATCCCCACACAGCAGAAACGGTGATCGTGTGAGGGGATGGAGGTGTTAACCAACCTGATTTGGGTTTCACGGTAGATACACGCATCAAATCATCACATGTGTTCCATGTCAATTACATCTCACTAAAGCTGGGAAAAAAAAATAAATGACTTCTCTTGCAGTATTTCTCTTTCTTCCATCATATGGGCCTTTGAGGTTCTGTCTGGATGTGTAAAGCTTCCAGGTACATCCCCAGTGAAAGGATTTGGGGCTTTCCGACTTCCCTTCTTTGTCCGTGAGGACAACGAACTGAAAGGGCCATGATAAGTGCTGATTATTGGCTTGTCTTACTGCATGTTGATCCCAAAGTATTTAATAACAATTGGGATGCAGAGACAATATTGCCTCTCTGTGGCTAAATCTGTTGGCTCATTCATTTTCCAGGACATTCAGCCTTAGGTGCGTCTGCTACATAGCTAAGTGGAGAGGGGGGGAGGAAGGAATGAGAGAATTTCAAGGATAGGCTGAGGTAAGCAAGTTTTGAGTCATTGACTTTATCAGGGTTGTGTAGTTTCTCAATTCTGTTCACATGGTGGGTGGAGGACCCATAGGGAAGAAGAATGTTTATGTTAGAAAATTAGCCAGTTGGGTATTTTTCCTCTATGCTCTACTTCTGTCTTAAGATGGTGTGCATGCTTGTATGTGTGTCTGTATGTGGGTGTGTGAGAGAGACACACACACACAGAGACAGAGACAGAGCCAAAGAATGGAGGAGACAGAGGGTAGGAGATGCAGAGAGGAAGACAGACAGACAAAGAGAGACAGAAGAAGGAAACCTTGTTTCATTTCAGGGAAAGAAATTGCTCAGATTTGTAGCGAAGACTATGGTTAGTTGAGTCGGGTTTAAAAAGTGCAAGGAGGACAGAGTCTCAGCTCACACGCTGCGTATGCGCTCACGCTCTGGGGGGGGGGGGGACGGCCACCCCTGACGGTGACTCATATTTATCGAGCAGGTGTTACATACCTGATGCTAGGCACCTGATAGCAGTTGACTCATTTAAACTTCATAGCATCCTGAGCCATTTCCTGGTCCTTCCTCCCCAGTTCCTGTAGTGGAATTTTCTTTGATTTAAAGATGACGACACAGAAGTCTGACAGTAGTCAGCTGGGGGGTCGGGGGGGAGCTGAACCCAGACCTCAAGCAGTCAGGCTCCCAGGCTGAGCTCCTGTCACCAAGCGATGCTGCCACGAGCTCTGAGGTCTTATCTCAACTTTGCTAATTGTAGGAAGAGGGGACTTTTATTGTCCTTGGTGGCCGTTTTTTTATTTGCATTATACCAGGATTCGTGTCCCAGAAGAAGTCATACTGAGAGGACTCCAGGTAAGCGTGTCAAGAATTTGTGGCCGTTTAAAGACAGAGGCAGCTCATGTCTGTAGTAAGTAACCAGTGGAACATTTTCTTTGCTATTTTAGGTCACTTCTCTAAGTCACAAGAGCAAAGCGGCACGGAACCTGTCCTGGGGGAGGGGGGGTCTGAGATAGAAAGACGGTGTTCAAAAGCAGAGGAGAGTTTTGTGGCACTAATGCCGCCCCCCCCTCCCCGCCCAGTCTAGCACCAGCACCTGCCGCTGGGGGGCTGTGTTGGGAGCCGGAAGGCCCCACGAAGGTCGTGCCCTCTGCACATCCCTCCCGGCCCCTTGGCAGAGGCAGCCTTTCTGAAGCTTGGCTTCTCAAGGCTTGGCTTTGTTTTTTATTTTTGTGTTTCCCTTTTTAAAATTTTAAAGTGTGCCCACATGAGTGGGGGGGAGGGGCAGAGGGCGAGGGAATCTCAGGCAGACTCTGCCCTCAGCCCAGAGCCAAGGTGGGGCTTCATCTCGTGACCTCGAGATCACAAGTCAGACTCTTAACCCACAGGTGCCAGGCAGGCACCCCTCAAGCTCGGCTTCTCTGAATTCATGACCACACCCAGGACCTGGACAGGGATGAGAAGGAACTTACCAGCTCCCTGTACCTTGGGAAACCTGAGGTCTGTTTGCTTTTTCCTCTCCTCTCTGCCCTGAATGGGAGTCCTGTCCAGAGCAGAAATGTGTAAGCCGTCCCTGATGTCGTCACTGCAGGCTGGCTCACGTCGCTACAGATCTGAGTGGCTTCGAGAGCATACGACACAGTTCTTCAGGGTGTGTGAAGGGTGTTCAGATGAACACCTGGCACTTGGGTCATTTGGGGTCCCACGGCTGAAATGCAGGATCCCCAGTCTTTCCCCGCCCGACAAATCAGCACGACGGAGGAATACGTTCTCGGGGTGTTGGCTCTAAATCGCAGTTAAAGGATCGTTTGCACAAGACACCTTGCAAACCATCCTTTGACAAGTTTGCTGGTTCATAGGCACAAACTAATTGGATAACAACTATTTATTAAATGTGTTTCTGCTCAAGGACCGTTGTGGTGGGGCCAGTACCGGGGCCGTGTGTCTTGACAGCTCTCTGCTCCTGTCCTGAGTAGAGCACAGCTTGTCAAATGAAATTTATACGTGTGTAAAATAAGGCAACACACAAGACTCAGAAATGGGGCAGAGTCTCTCATCGTCCTCCAGTTGTACCTCAATACTCTTGGAGGTGGGATTTTTGAAGCAGTTTTTCCCTATTCAGATAAATTGTCCTTTTGTTCTTTTACAGAGAATTTGACTCATAAACACATATTTAAAACCTTTCAAAATAGTCTTTAATGCAAATCTGAGATTTCCAAACTTTTAAAGAAATCACCATGTTTACAGAACTTAAATATTTGTAATTCCTCGCAGACCATAGGACAACTTTGGCTAGCAGCACTGACGTCATAGAAGTCTTCCACCAGGATTGATAATACTTACCTCTCATGGGGATGGAGTGACTAAAAAGGTAAATGGACGTGTTTATTTTATTTATTTAGAAGAAAGAAACATAGCCTTCCTAAATGGCTGGTATTTGAATGAAAAGAATGGGTATTTTGAGACTTAATAAAACTAAAAACATGTATTTTGGAGACATTCATGGCATGAGAGATTTTCATTGACACTGCAGGGTAAATGGAGCAGAGCCGTGGCAATGATGTTTTGGTTTCCCAGTAGGGATTCTGAACCTTTCTTTGATTTGCTGGTTTGGTTTTTTTTCTTAATTTTTTTAGAGAGGGTGGGGAAGGAACAGAAGGAGAGAGAGAATCTTTAGCAGGCTCCACACCCAACGCAGAGCCTGACGTGGGGCTCCGAATCATGACCCTGAGATCTTAACCTGAGCTGAAATCAAGAGTTGGACGCTTAACCGACTGAGTCACCCAGGCGCCCCTGATTTGGTGTTTTAAGGGCCATCCCTGATCAGTCATTCCTGTGACACGGGGACCAGCCATTTCAAACACAGACACATCTGCCATGGTTACACTAGAGAAAGGGGACATAGAAACCGTCACTGCTCAAAGCGAGAATTACCAAATATGGCATAGGATATCCTTACGGTACAAATATATACATTGTTGACCTACAATTAAAATTTAACTGGCCATACTGTATATTCTTATCTTTTTATTTGCTAAGTCTCTCAGCCCTACTCACTCGAAAAAGGAAAGAGTAGCATTTTAAGAAAACCAGGAGTTTGAAGATCCTCCCTGGGGTGACCCCCATCACCTTTCCTGCTCACCCAAGGGCTCTAGACGGCGTCTCTGCTGTCGTGTGCTGCTGTCCTCCCCGCTGTTCCTGGGAGCCTGGCTGGCTCGGGCTCTCCAGCTTGTCTGTGGCTGGGGATTGGCCCTTCAGAAAAAACCCGGGATTACACACTTGTAAGCGAGTCTGTTTCTCCAGGGTCAAGTTCCCAGCTCAGGGTTCCCGCCTGTCTCCACCAGAAGAGCTTTTGCACACAGAGGCACATGGCAGACACGGGGGCTCTGTACCCTTCCTCACACACACCAGCAGACGCACATGCTCACATCCCTTCATCCAAGTTCATGGATAATGTATTTATTTACCACGTTATTGATGAGACGCAAGGAGAATACTCTCTTCCTATATTGTCTCATTTAATCCTACATCAGTCTTATGAGGATAATATCATCTTCTCTCTATTTTTTGAATGAGACAGTTAAGGCTTAGTATGGGTGAGTAGTAATGTGCCCAAAGTTCATACCGATTCACAGAGAACACTGACTAAGCCCAAGCTCCAACCTCTTCCCTACTGTCTGGCCCCTTCCATTCTCCCCACATGCCCTCCCCACTGTGTATGTCATGTCAATCACAAAGCGATCATAAGGATTTACCGTGAGATGAAGGGATGCCCTGGACCATGGGGTCCTGCTGTCTCAATGCGCTGTGTTATCAGGGGGCAATTACTGAATCTCTCTAAGACTCAGTTTTCTGATCTGTAAAATCGGGAGACCCACATTGGCTGCATAAGTTTGTTGGGATGTGGAGGGGAAGAAAGAAGCAAAGGAAGAATAGGAAAAAAAAAATACAAGAAGGGGCAGAGGTTAATTGTCCCAGGGACTTGGGGTGAGGTGGTGTTAAACCCAAGCCTGATTTTTCTGGGTGAGTTTCTTTGGAAGCCCAGGCAATGAAGCTGGGCGCGAGGCGCACTGATGGCTCTCAGGGGACAATGCGTGGCTCTTGTGGACGTTGCGTGCAACAGCCCCGTGGCTCTTAATTCACCATGGGAAGAGGAAGGTCAAGGCTCCGTATTCCTGAGAATTGCTTGAAGCGCTGGTCCATGACTAAGCAATATTTATGTTCTTTGCAGGATATGCAGTTGCTTTTCTGGGCTTCCCTTGGGGAACAACAGTCCCCATCAGTTACTTCAATTTTTTTTTTTTTTTTCTGAAAAACAAAACAATCTGAAGCAATACTTAAAGACAGAGATTTCTGGACCCAAGCAGTATGTCCAATGATTACAGTTCTCTGAGTAACCTTGGGGGGACCATGCCATCTCTCTGGGCCTTTCCCACCTGTACAGAAAATGGATTAACTAAGGAATTCCATGAGCCTTCGTTGAGCGTCTGCCTAGGCCTGGTCCTGTGCTGGGCACCAGTCCGTGGGACAGCCGAGCCTGTCCCCTTACGGGGGGGGGGGGGAGGGTCAGCATGGGGACAGGGATCACATAACCCAGTCCACGTTAATAGTTTTTGTCAGACATAGTGGTCCACGCACAACGAAGAGAACGATGCCGGGCAGTGGAAGAGAGTGTGATGGAGGCTGGACAGCCAGGAAACAGGGCCAGACGTATCACAGGAGGCTTCTCAGAGGAGGTGACGTTCAGGGGGCAATTTGTATAAAGTTGAAGGAACCATTCAGGAGAGTGGGCAAGAATCATGTCACCGGTGACATGAGAGTCATCTGAACAGAATGCTAGGGAAGGAAGTTGAGGCAGGGAGGATTTTGAATTTTGATAGGAAATGTGGAAGCAACAAGAAGATGATTCTTGAGGTCCTTGTCTTCAGCTTACAAACACCTTCGGACTTCTCCACATTCTGTATGTGTTACAGATGGAGCGTGTGTGTGTGTGCGTGTGTGTGTGTGTGTGTGTGTGTGGTACTTTTGTATGAGGTGGTCGGTCGGGTGTGGCCTCAGGAGGAGACGAGGACAGGCTCAGGGAGACACAACTCAGGAACAAACAAACTACAACTAGAGGCTCAATTTGTTATAGTCACAGGTCTTTGGGGAGGGAGGCTCTGCGCGCCATGATGGACCATGTGGGGGAAGACACCGGGGTGATCAGGGAGCAGGAGACAAGGGGGTCGGGGACAGTGCTTAGGCCACCCGGGGTTTCCTCGGGAAAGGCAAGGCAGGGCAGGGACAGCAGTTTCGGATCGGCTGGTTTGAATAATTTCCTCAGGCTTTGGGGGCCGAGGTGGCACGCAGGGATTAAGGCAGAGGAACACTGTCTCCCAGGGTGGGGTGACCAGAGCGAGGATGTGTGTCTCTGGACAGGTTCCTTTGCACATCGGAGACCTGCTCGTGGCTGGGCCCTCTGCTATCCCTAAGAATTGGAACCAGAAAGATTTGGTATTTTTTTAAAAAGATTTTATTTATTTATTTGGCAGACAGAGGGACAGAGAGAGAGAGAGAGCAGGCGAGTGCACAAGCAGGGGGAACAGCAGAGGGAGAGGGAGAAACAGACTCCCAGCTGAGTGGGGAGCCTGATGTGGGACTCGATCCCAGGACTCCGGGATCATGACCTGAGCAAAGGCAGACGCTTAACTGACTGAGACACCCTAGTGTCCTAAAGGTTTAGTATTTTTTTTAGAATATCAGAACAACATAATATACAGATTAAAAAAAAATCTATAATGCAACATATATTCCCAGACTTAACTACCGGTCAGGTGCATGGAACAGGCAGCTAGGACCTAGGGTTTCCTGCATTAGGAAAGAGTCTCTTATGACTAGTGTTGGGGGGTGAACAGAGGCTGGCTACGTCTGTGTCTGCTGCCAACCCTGCCAGACCCACCAGCGGAGGGCTCAGCAGGGAGCTAGAACCCGCTGGCTCCAGGGGTCCAGGGCTCCTGGCTTTGTGACGTAAGCCAGCAAGGGAAAATGCACCTTGCAACACAGAACAGGGTGAGCAGCAAAGGATTTTGGTGTCATTTACTCAGAGAGGTGACCATTTTCAGGGGACATTAGCGAACATAGTGCACAGCGGTGGGGCTGGATATGAGAGAGAAGGCGGGACAGGTGCACGGGGGGGAGGAGCCGCTGGCGGAGCCCAGTGAAGGAGCACGAGGGACGAGCCCTGGCCGCACGGACGCCAAGGGAGGAACAGTTTGACACGGAATCAAGGCTCGAGAGTCTGGGAAGAGCTGGAAGCAGGAATGCAGAAGGTGTTTTCTCCGATGAACACCGTCGTCCCCCTTCCCGTGGCTTGGTTTTCCGGGTTTCAGTTACTCGCGGTCAACCCGTGTGGGAGCAGATGACCCTCCTTCTGGCGCATCTCAGAAGGTCAGTAGTAGCTGGAGCTAGGTCACTGTGCCTACATCGTCCGCCACCTCCATCTCGTCACGTGGGCATTTTATCCTGGCCTGGCACCGCAGGAAGGGGGAGGACAGTGCCCTAAGATGTTTTGAGAGTGACAAGGCTCACATCACTTTTATTATAGAAAATTGGCATCATTGTCCTGTGTTATTATTCGTGAGTGTTGTTCGTCTTTCCTGTGCCTAATTTGTAAATTCAACTTTATCACAGAAAGGTGCCTAGAGGAGAAAAAGCAAAGTATGGGTGTGGTGCAGTACTACCTGAAGTTTCGTAACTTAAATAAAAAAATAATAAATAAATAAAAACTTAAAAAATCTTATAAAAAGGGTGTCTGGGTGGCTCAGTCGGTGAAGCGGCTGCTTTCACCTCAGGTTATGATCCCAGAGTCCTGGGATCGAGCCCCACGTCGGGCTCAGTGGGGAACCTGCTTCGCCCTCTGCCTGCTGCTCCCCCTGCTTGTGCTCTCCCTCCTTTCTCTTTCACTCTCTCTCCCTGAAAAATAAATAAATAAATCTTAAAAAAAAAAAAAAAAGAGGTTTCAGGTACCCACTGGGGGTCTTGGAACAAATGCCTGGAAGAGACCGGGGACTCCTGTAGCAAGAGTCAACACCCTCCACCCACGTGGCCCACTCACCTTACTGGTGCTTTCTGTGTGTGCGGTGACCTGGCACGTGACCCGTGGCAGAAATGGGTACTTTTCTCGGGTTTTTGCCATGTCTGCTGCAGCAGCCTTGACTTTACCGTGTGCTCTGGGCCCTTCCATGCCGCATGGTGGCACAGGGGGTGGGGGGGTTACCCAGACAACAGAAGGGCTTTCATCAGACAGGTGCTTACCCGAAGCACAGCCCAGCTTTATGCATTTGTGAAAATCTGCATAGAATACTTGAAAATTAAGAGTTTAGGACAAATGACAAGAAGTACTGTTCCTTAATTCAGAAAGGCATCGGCTCTGCGGTTCACCTGTGGCGTCGTACAGAATACCCCTTTTGATGTGTCCTCGCTAGCAGGATAGAAGTTAAAATGCTAACCACAGGGAAAGAACAGCAAAAACAACCAAACTCACATCGAGACAAAGGGAATGAGTCACTCGTTGTAATTTTGGTGTTCCTGCTCTATTTTGAATTGAATTCCCCATCGTGTGATAAAAATACCAAACTATTGATATGAAGAGGGTGCGGTTAATTCAAATTAATTGGGACGGACAAGATTATTCATGGGAATCCAAGTAATATGGCACGGTGATTTGTCACAGGCCATGCTGACGAATTTATCATTTTCCTAGTCTCAATGACCTTTACGCTGGGATTTTCTTTGTAGTTGGGTTTATTTTTCTTTCATCTGAGAAGAGTGTGGTTTCGGGGCAGTTTTGAAGTTATGCCTTTATTTAGTTGCCTCTAAGGAACAGTCATCAACATGGCAGAGATGACTTGAAGGGAGCACCTTTTCTTCGTTTGATAGAAGCATAAGAAAATAGATACTCTTGTGATCCTGGTCTTATCAAGGGCACCTGTCGTCATTAGCATCCCCTCCCCTCATTAGCGTCCCACCGGGTCCCTGCTCCCAGCTCTCCTGAAACAAGCTGCCCTGACCACCTAGTGGATGCGTTTGCCTCTGTTTTCTGTATGCACATAATGCAAGTATGAAACGATAGGATCTGCATATACGGGAGGGTACCCCTTTGCTGTGGGGCTGTCTGGTACCCAGCAGGAGGCTACAGCCACCAGATGCCAGTACATCCTTTCCCCAATGGTGACAACCAAAAAAAAAAAAAAAAAAAAAAGTCTCCAGACATCGCCGTATGTCCCATAGCAGGCAGAAATCCCTCCTGCTTGGAAACTGTGGATACGGAGGCTTAGTTTTACAACTTACTTTTTTCACACAAGGAATCATGTACACTTTTCCACCTCGTGCTTTTCCTAATCGAAAGTCACTGAGATGTTTCTTCCAAGTCCTCTGGTATAATGCTATGGAATTATTTCTAGTGAGTGCTGAACATTCTGTGGGGTAGACCCAGCACTGTCCCACAGCCCGGCTCCTCCGGTCTTTTATCAACGGGTATGAACCTGCTTCCCAGTTCTCGGCTCCCAACAGCAGCGGCGCAGTGAGCTCCGTCGTGCTTTTAGAGATTCCCAGAAACGGAATTGTGGCATATGCATTTTTAATTGTAATAGATATTGCCAGATTGCCTGATGACGGCATTTGGAGAAAACCTTAAAAACTGTAAATGGTAGGAGATTGATATTATTCTGAAACGGGATGAATGCGTCCAGATGAAAGTGATTATTTGGTTTTTCGTAACATGAAAAGAAATATCAGTAAATTGGAAAATTGGCCTTCTTGTTTTAAAAGTTACAACTATTTTTTTAGGACGAAGTTTAATTTTTTTCCACTTAAATTATGGGATCGTTCAAATGTCTCGCTAGTCCAGGTTTTTGGGTGAGGGCATCAATTAACATGAACAACGGTGAAAGAAAGCTTGTATGCCTGGAGTGTTACTCTTTCTGCAACCAATGGAGCCCAAGTGAAGTATTTCAAGGCCGGAAATGAAAATGGCAGGGGGGGCCTAGGTAAAATTGTCTTAAGAAATAGAATAATATAATATACCTAGAAGTTTCTTTATCATTCATGGTTACCTGAAACTCTGCAAGTAGCCTCATTAATCAATCAGCCCCATCTGAGGAATATGTCAATATTCAATGATTGATGAAAACAGCTTTCTATTTGATAGTTTGCATGTTTTAGTATACTCCTTTATTCCCTGGTCAACAGGTCAAGAAAACCTTTAATAAAGCAGCATTGTTTTTCATTTGTTTCACTTTTTCCTCCTTTACAGAGTTATCTGGTGAAAGAAAAAAAGCTAAGCCTGGCTTCTGAATTCCAAGATCTCATTGTCCAGTGGTAAGACAATTAAGATGCTTCTTTTAAAATACTTGATGCGCTCACCATGTCTGACGTCAGCAGACGTTCTCTCTGATGGGGAGTGATTCTGCAGGCAGATGATGTCTTTTGGAAGTGGATGCTGCTGGGTCCTTCTCGATGTCTGCAGTGTATGCGGAAGGTAGAATAGTAGCCGTCTAAAATCAATCAAAGCATTTCTCTTCTCTTTGTTAAGTTTACTCAAAAAAAAAATAGACGACTAATGGATATATGTTGAAACTTTAAGTTTTGTGTTGTGCTTCTCAGTTACAATGTCTCAAGGAGTGTTGGGTCTGGAGCCTGGAGTCTGTGCTGAGTCTTGGGCTTTCCTAAGACTTGATCTCATAGGATGGTCTTATTCTGTCAGTTTCGCTCCTGTGGTGTACTTGGACTTCCCCAATTCCTGTTTTCTTTTAGATTGTTTCTCCTAATAAGTAAGGTTCTATTTATGTCACTCCCATTTTGTTGTTGTTGTTGTTTTTGCTCTGTGCCAAACTACAATGGAAGAATTGCATTTGTTGTATTTTTGTGTGATCCCGAGCATGACATTTGCATATAGTTCCAATTGAAAAAGAAAAGTTATGTCACAAAATTATGGGATATTTAGAGACAAAGATATTTAAAAAAACTGTCCTCCAATTATTTATAAATAACAACTGTTATTATCTTGCTATCAATTTCATATGTTTTCTTTTCCTATCACACATCCAATTTGAAATTCTGACTTTAAATAACTCATCCTTTAATAGTGAATAACGCAAAAGTGAAAAAGCACTCAAAGCGATTAAATGAAATGTATGTATCTCTTCCTCTGTCCATTGGCCCATGACAACTATTTCCCTTCCAAGGAGACATCTGGTGTTTCTGGTTTTCTGATTTACTGGACCTTTTAAATTATTTGCATTGTTCATAATGTTTCTATATTAGGCAGCGATTTGTTGATTGTCCTTATGTGTGTGATGTTTCTCATGTGGGTGAGTATTTAGATTGAGAGAGAAAGGCTACTATTGAATATCTAAAGCAACAGCTGACTTTACGGCTTGTTACACGGGGGAGAGGACGTAGGGCACATTCTATCGAAAGAAAGCACAGCTGATCTAACATAGGGTGGGGAAGAACTGCGTCTGGGGACTGACACACTTTTTGAAGCACGAGTGCTGAGAGATTAGATGGCCCTTAGCTGCAGAATGCTGGCAGTTTGGGTAAGCCTGTTGCTTATAGCTGGCTTTAAGAAGTGCAGTGAGAAAATCTGATTTTCACTGATCGATTAGGATGGCTCTGAAAAAGCTTGGAGTGGTGACTTGTTTGTGCCTTGGGACTATGCCCAAAGAACAGTCATCGTTTCTCTTTCTTGACTTTGGAGTACAGGAACTTCAAATTATCTCTGCATAAGAAATGGATGGGGACTGAATTGCTGGGTCAAACTGTACGTATATTCTGTATGTCAATTGACTCTCATAGAGGTTTACCAATTTACACTCCAATCAGCAATGGATGGAAGTGTTCATTTTCCCACAACACACGGTGTGATCAAGTTTTTGATCTTTGCTAAACTGTATTTATACGGTATTTTCTTGAAGTCGCGACTTGTCTGTTTCTTAGTATGAGGGAAGTTGAGAAACTTTGCACATGATTATAAGTCATTCTATTTTATTTTCTATAAATTTTTGCCAGCATCTACCCATTTTAATGAAGTTTTTATACTGATTTTTAAACACTCTTTATATATTAATTAGTTCTTTATATTAAGAGTTGTAAATATTTTTCCTTTGTGTTCTTTGTATTTTGATTTTGTTTATGATGTTTATTTGGGGTAGAAGGGCATATAAAAACATGATATATAAAAATATGCTTTTATCATATGATTTCTCTCATCTATGGAACATAAGAACTAGGAAGATCGGTAGGGGAAGAAAGGGATAAAGAAAGGGGGGGTAATCAGAAGGGGGAATGAAGCATGAGAGACTATGGACTATGAGAAACAAACTGAGGGCTTCAGAGGGGAGGGGGTTGGGGGAATGGGATAGACTGGTGATGGGTAGTGAGGAGGGCACGTATTGCATGGTGCACTAGGTGTTATACGCAACTAATGAATCATCGAACTTTACATTGGAAACCGGGGATGTACTGTATGGTGACTAACATAATATAATAAAAAAACATTAAAAAAATAAAAATATGTTTTTAATAGCTGGATTGACCAATTTTTATTGTCTTTTAGGTTTTATATCATAGTTGGAAAGACTTCCCATTTTGAGACTATAATATTTTTCTGTGCTTTCTCCTAATGATTTTATGATTTAATTTTCACTAATTCTTCTGGACTTTACATTGGTATGAGGGAGGAATATACTTTTTCAGGGAGCTACTTAGTTGCCCCAACACTATTTGTTGGATAATACATTATTTTCCCACTAATTTGAATGATCATCTTTGCTAAAAACTAAATTGTCATAAATATGTTGATTTATTTCTGACTCTATCCTTTGATCCATTGATTTATGTATTGGCTTGTCCATTTAACATGATCCCATCTGAATTTTTCTGTTAATTGGTCTTTTTGCTTATCATGGTACTATTTATATTAAGTGAACATTCTATAATTACTCAATGACTCTCCTTCTTGTTGCCCTCCATTTAACATTGTGGGAATTTAGGTTACAAATCAACAAATCGATCTCCAAAACTTTGTTTATTCCACAAACAGCCATTTCTGAGGGGTCTTCTGTTAGTCTGCCTTTGCCCGGGCACCACTTTATATCTGCTAATGGATGTTTCGAGCACCAAGCATCCTACCTTCTGCATCACCGGAGAATATTTTCCCATGACCATGTTCCCAAACAACATTTGGATCTTGGAGTGAGCTGGTAAGGAAAGGCTGACAAAAATTTCTCAAAGCCCAGGTATCTGTCATGAAATGGAAAAGAAAAATCTGTTGGGTCTTTACCTTTTTCCACTTAACTAGGGCATCTAAAACTTAAAGAGAAATATTTCTCCTTATACTCTATATACTATATACTTTATACTTTTTATACTATACTTTTATTCTCTTTATACTCAGTTCCAAATGCTGCTTGAAAATAGCTGGCTAGATGACTTCATTTTCTTAAGAACGTGCTTGCACTGCAATTGGTTATTTTTTGAGGATGACTCAGAAATACTGAGCCATCACTGCACCAGATTTACAAGTGTGTGTGTGTGTGTGTGTGTGTGTGTGTGAATGCGCGTGCATGCCCTAGAGAATAACACTAACATCTGTATGCTTCCCCAGGGCTGTTCTAACTTTTATTCATCATGCAAGAGATTCTCTTGATTTATATTGAGAAAGAGAAGAGTGTTATTAGCTATTCCTTTCCAGGGACATGGAAATAAGTTCCAACGCAGAATCAAATTCCTTTTTTGTGGACCTCAGTTTATTTCACTGCTTGGGAATGGACACATCTGCCTATTCCTCTATAGGCATTAAGTAGTTTTTCAAGTTTATTTTAAAACACAATGGTTAACACTTTTATTGGGGATTATTTGTTACTTAAGCAAAATTAGGATTCCTCTTATGATGCCCAAAGTCTCCACTGGCTGTAACTCGTTATGCTCATACCAGGACGGATAGGAGCTATTGACCACAGATAGTCGAAGTGACTCACCCAAGGTCATATGGCAAGTCACTGGTGAAAAAAGAAGAAATGGGTAGGATAAATGTCACCATCCGAATAAAAAGTCTTATGCCGAGTGAGGTAATTGTTATGAATCATAGCATAGACTCGGTAGACGCCAGTAAGCACAACTGCATATGGCCGCTTAAATTACTTCTCATTATAGAATTTTAAAAAAGAGGAGAATGAAGAATAATGACTGGTCAGATGACTGGTTACAGATGGAAGAATGACTGGTCTCCCACTTTGTTTTTGCCTTAAGCGAGTATCATCATTCTTATTAAACTCAGGAAAAAATCATCACCTTCCTTAGATGCTATAGCTTCCTTTCTAAGAGTCGATAGATGGGGGAGAGCAATTGAGGAATGTGGGGGTCCAGAAGATACTCGTAGACTCTGCGTGGGAACTACCTGGGCTCCACAGCCAATCTTTCTATAATACCAGACCGTCATTGCTCTGATGGTCAACGATATCTCAAACTGGAGACTCTCCTTAAATTGCACGAGAGATGACGTTGGCAAAACACATCTCAGTGAAATAAAATGCAGTAGTGCTTGAATAAGGGAAAACTTCCTTGTTTTTTTTTTTAATTTTTATTTGTTTATTTATTTATTTATTTATGGGGGTGGAGAGGATGGCACAAAGTAGATCCTAAGTAAAGCCACCTTAAAAATCCCATTTTGATCCGTCACAGACAAGACTCCAACTGACCTGGTCCTTTAAGATGCCATTTGTGAGGCTGGGCTATGGAGTAGAGTGTGTCCAGAGCTGCCATCCAGAACTAGCTTAAGGAGGTCTAGGTGAGAGCTCGTCCTCTTTAGGGACTCTCTGGAATCAACAACAGCTTCCCCGTAGAGGTCAAAAATAGAGGTGAAATTAAGAGCCAGGCAGACCTAGTTCTTCATGGCAATGCCTCCTCAAAGTTTTCTAAAAATGCTTAATTCTGAGCCTCATCTCTAGGGTCTGAGTAGGCAGTTTGGGGATGCATTTCGGTAATCTCTATTTTAACAAGTGTTCAAGATGATTGCACTGAAGCCTGGTGTTCTGGTCCACAATACTCTTTGCGACTGAATCTGATCACACCACGATAATAGGAGAGTATGACCCAATTAGTAATGATAATTGATTCATTTTTAGGTGATTGTTTAAATTTGGTCAAGTTCACACGTTATGGATTTATGCGCCAATTCACTGCTATATGTGTGCAAAAACACACAAGCAAATACCACGCGCAATGCTCTGTAGGGGGATTTATTTGATTTTTTTTTTTAGGAAAAAATCAAGTTCTTGAGATTTGGTGAGTCCATTTACAATCCTTAGTTATCCTAGAGAAATTGGAGGGGGCTACTGAGTGGTCTACCTTAAGACCAAAAAGGGCAAAAGTACAGAATGAAGGCCAAACAATGATTTCATTATACAAATGAAATGGGAAAACGCAGTGAAATTCTATCCATCCCTGAGGACTGACTCCACTTAAAGGTTAGAAGAGCAGCCTGGAGTGATCTCACACGTAGGGGCTCTATAACCATCACTCCGGAGCAGTCATGGCAGGGTTACGACTAAGGATGAAAGAATCATCCCACAAAATTTTGAGCCTTAACGACACTTCTGTTGGGTGCATAAGAAATAAAATAGATAATCAATCCAGATGGCCCATCCCCTGGTGAATAATGAAAAGGGGTAACTCAATAGGTACAAAATCAGCAGTGAAAACCACATAGAAGCGTCAATAACGGGTTCAGTTTTAGGGACAGACTGTTAGTACATTAGGTGATGTCACGGAATATCTGTGATCAAGACGTCAGAAGAAACTGGCTCAGGAAAGTTTCAAACTCAATAAAGAATGACTCCGTGTGTTTTCTCGGTCCAGTGTGGTGTTCAGGGATTTCCCACTTAGTACAGGCTTCCTGACATCCAGATTAGGAAACTGAGTCTTGTGGGGGTGAAAGGATGCCCAGATGTTTGCCGCCGGAGCCTCTCAGACAGCGTCCCTTTCCCATACTTCCACCGAGTCACCTTTATGGAGGACCGTCGCCATGGAAGGCGCAGTGTCAGGGGTATTAAGACAAGTGAGGGGCGTCTGATCTTCAGCTGGGGTGTGGCAGCCTCTTGACCCCTTTCTGTAGCTCAACTGTTCTTCGTTCTTCAGCAAGTCTGGGATGACTACAGTGGAAAGACTTTGAAATTAACATGAAATTTTCACCATGAAAATTAAGTCACAACAATAGCTTAGACAGATACCTAGGGAAGCAAACATCTTTTTTTTTTTTTTTTTTTCCTAAAGCAGGGAGCTCTGGATTAGGTTGCTTCACTTCACAGGATAGCCGCCCACAACTGACGTCATAGAACTCGGCCAACAAACCATTGTTGAATGCACAATAGATTGCTAATTACTCGTGGAGACATACTTTTTGAACAAGAACAGCACATTTTAATTGCCTTTTAGTGAGAGGCTTTGCCTTTTTTATCTCTCCCACCTAGGTCCCATCAGCACTTACCCCAGCTCTGGTCTGAGTTTTAATAGATTCATAATAGAAACATTTATATATTAATAATAATAAAGATAAATTATGTTTGCAAGTGCTTTCCTCTACACTTCTTCTCCCTAATAACTCTGGGGGATATGGAGAGCGAGTGTTGTTATCTCTGCTTTATTGATGAGGAAACCAGAGCACGGTGAAGCCAAGACATTTTCCGAAATTCCAGGGGTGAATCAAGACTCAAGCTCTAGTTTTGTTTATTTCACATCCTGTCATGCATTTAATAAGTGAAGTTTGCTGTAAGAAAACGCTCAGTGCTAAGGAGAGCAGACATGGCTACTCACCTGGTCACTTCTGTCCCTACTAGCTATGCGCTTTTAAACTCCAGACGCTCCATTTACTCATCTTTAAAATGACAAAAGTAATAGCTCTTCTATTATAAAATTTTGGTGAGGGTCTATTGAAATAATGCATGAGAAATTGCTTTGAGATGTGGAGTTTGCTCTTTGCTTAGAGTCCTTGAAAGGACCTCTATGGGTCTACAAGACATTTACATTTTATGCAAAATTTGGTGCTTCTTTGTATATAATGCAGTTTTCTGGGGGAGAGTTCTAAGTTTTTTAAGATTTTCAGAGATTTCTGTGATTAAAAAAGAATGAGAATTATTGCCACAAAACATTATGCAAGATACTAGCGCCATGAAAACACGTCTTTTTTGATTGAATAGTGTATTCTTTCTAGAAAATGTGGGAAATATAGAAAAGCACGAAGAAAAAATAATAGTCATCTGAAAACATACTATTTAGAGAAAACCCATCTATATCCATGATACAATTTTGTCTGATATTACCTTTCAGCTTTTGTTTTTAAATAAATCAAAAAAATTTAAAAAAGTTTTTGGGGCAGCACAAAAATAGATATATACAACGTGTACATACATTTATAGTTTGGGATCATTCTAACTATGTGAACGTGACCTAGTGGTGTAATATTTTTCTCCATGTTTAATGCCGGCCTTGAGATCTCGATATGCTTTCTCAAAATTTCTATACTCAATACTCTTGTACTTTCAGATGATTTGCATTTCTGTCATTTTTATCATACTATAATATACATGCTTTTACATATAACTATAAATATATTTATGAAATTTATAAATATATATATTAAAGATTTATCTATTTATTTTAAAGAGAGAGTGTGAGCTGGGGGAGGGGCAGAGGGAAAGGGAGAGAATCCTCAAGCAGACTCCTCACTGAGCACGGAGGCTGCCATGGGGCTCAATCCCAGGACCCTGAGACCATGACCTGAGCTGAACAAGAGTCAGATGCTCAACTGACTGAACCACCCAGACACCCCTGAAATTGATGGATTTTTAAAAAGCAACATGTATGTCTCTTATTTTTTAAGACAGATGGTCAATTAGTAAGTGTTTAATTCTTTGAGGTGTACTTGTGCTTTTCACTGCCATGTTTTCAAAGACCTTACTAGAATTAAAAAATATTAATTATGCCAATTAATTATTTGGGGAAGAATTTTCCTTTTTATGCTTTTATCCCAGAATATGGCTTATGTCTGCCTTGATTCAGGTCTTCTTATTCATCCCCGATGGTTAAGCTGTGCTCTTTTCTCTGCTATGTCTGATCGCTTGTCTCTTTCTTTGCAATACATATACATTGTCATTTGTCTTTGTAAAAACGTTTGCATTGCTGGGACTTTCAGAACAGTGTTTGAAAACAGTGGCTACGGGAGGCGTCGTGTTTTTTTCAACATCAGTATGAATACCACGAGCATCTCAGCATTGAAGCTGGGGGGGCTGAAAGTGGGCGATAGGGGTCTTCATCATCTTCAGGAACATTGATGTCTACTCCTCGTTGATTGTAAGACCTTGAGAAAGTCAATATTAGATATTGACGACTGTCATACATTCCGGCCTCTAACATGCTCAGAGCCCTGTGAGCCTTCTGCACAGTGCGGTGAGTGGGTTTGGGATTTGCGTGGCACACTATTCTTCCATTCTTGGGACAAATTCTTCCTGGTCACAGGTCGATGTTTGTAGAATACATTTCCAAATGACAATGCCAACATTTTATTTAGAATTTTTCGTCTAGAATCATAAGGCAGATGGATCTGCACTTTTATTTTCTGGGAGGATTGGCATAAAAAAATGAAAAGGCTTCCATCTTTCTTGGCAAGAAACTTTAGACAATATCAAAATCTTCTACACAATGTTGTATACCTGAAACTAATATAGTGTTATATGCTAATTATACCTCACTTAAAAAAGAAACTAAAAAAGTTCTCCCCTAGTTATATCTTTATTCAACTTGTCTACATCTCTTGTATTTTATTTGAAAATCAGACAATTTAGGGATGCCTGGATGGCTTAGTCGGTTAAGTGCCCAACTGTTGATCTCAGCTCAGGTCATGATTTCAGGGTCATGAGATCAAGTCCTGCATCAGGCTCCATACTCATCAGGGAGTCTGCTGGAAGTTCTCTCTCTTTCCCTCCCCCTGAGCCTCTTCCTACCTCTCTCTTTCTAAAAAAATAAAATAAAATAAAATAAAATAACATAAAATAAAATAAAAATCATACAACTTATGTAGTTTTCTAATTTGTCAGAATAGGATTTTATATAATTTTTACTTATATCTTTGGTCATATTCTTTTTTATTCCCAATTTTATATATTTATATTTTCTCTGTTTTTATTAGATCAGACCTGCTAACTGTTTGATCAATAATTTCCTTATATGCAGAACCAGGTCTTGGATGTCTTTGTTCTCTTACTATTTGTTTTCAAATTCATTAATTTCTCCTGTTATTTTTTCTCTCCTTTTGTTTTACTTAAATTTGTGTATGTGTATGTGTGTGTGTGTGTTCTTGTTTTTCCATTCTTTAGTTTGACACCAAGCTTAGTAAGTATCATTTTTTGTGTGTGTGTCCAACAAAAGGCTTACAGGTTGTAGATCTGCTTGAATGTGTCCTGGTCAGCATTCCAGATGTTTCGACAGAGTGGGTTTTCACTCTTGCTATTCTCTAAATAATCCGTAATGCTGTGTTTAACTTCCACCTGCAATCACTTTTCAGAGCACCATTGGTGGTGTGAGAATTTGGGCCTATTTTTGGTTGCCACTTTTTGAGTTTATGAGCATAAATATCATACCATGGGCACTTACTAGTTGCAAATATTCTTTGTAAACGTGAGAGAAATGTATCTTCCTGTTCTCCATTAGAGGCAACATTTGCTGCCAGTGCATCCATCTTATTGTCTCATGGACCCTCTCTCCTCCTGCCCCACCCCCCCCACAGGGCATATATATTCACACCCCAACTACAAGGTCAGGGAAGGTGTAGTTAAGTCTCTTACTGCCCCAATGCTTCTGTTAACTTCTCTGTGTGCCTCTGATCGTCCGTGATCACTATGTTTTGAAGAATAGTATGTGGCATAGAAAGATTTATGGCTTTTATATTTTCTTTCTGGATTTTAGTTACAATCAAAAGACTGTATATCTCTTCATTCCAGCAAATGGCTTCTTCTTTTAATTTTCCATTGCCTGAAAACAATATGCCAGCTCCTGTTTTCTTTCATTATATTAATTTTATTTCTTCTCGTCTTTGGCTGCTGAATTTTTGCCTAAGTATTTAATAATCCTTACTTGCCAATTTCTTTTAAGTGTCATAGCCTTTCAATAACACTTGGTTTCATTTGATTATTTCACTATTTGAGGAAGGGTGTCTCTCACTGTGGTCGTTTTGGTGAGAAGGGTATATTATTACTGACGCAACTGTGCTTATTCCCTTGTCTTGTTTCACGCGTATGTAAAGATTCCTTCTGTCTTTTTCCCTAGCAAGTTTAAAAAAAAAAGGACAATGGTTTCTTTTTTTCCCTCTAGTGATTTTGTTTTAAATTCTACTAATAATTTACTTTACGTTGTTAAAATGCTCATATCGATATTTTTGAAACTGTCAACATAAAAAATCAAGGACTGTTTACTGATGAACTTCTGTATAAAATGAGGACATAAATAGTCTTGCTCCCATGTTATATTCGAAGCCATTTCCCAGTTTCCGTTGTCGTCGTCTGTGGTGTTGTTATTTTTAATGACTTGTATTATATTACGTTACAGTGTTTTTCTGTCTGTAAGTTGAAGTATATCCTGAACAAATATGTTTGGAGATGGTTGTGTGCTTTCTGGAAACATCTTTCAGTTAGTTACCTCATAGATAAATGACAACTTTTGGGGCCAGAGATTTCTTGGCTAATATCTATTCCCTTCAAAACTTGATGGATGTGGTTTCTAAACTTTGGTGATACAGGGGAGAAATTTGAAGCACTTTTGTATATGTTTGAGAATTTTGAAAAATATTTATTTTTTTCATTTTAGAGAGGTGGGGAGGGGCAGAGGGAGAGAGAATCCTCAGGCAGACTTCCCTCTGAGCGCAGAGCCTGACCCAGGCTCTATCTCAAGACCCTGAAATGATGATCTGAGCTGAAATCAAGAGTTCGACGCTTAACCGACTGAGCCATCCACGCACCCCTCAGATCTTTTTTAATACTCTGAATGCTGATCAAATTCTTTTTCTATCCTGGAAATTAACAACAGCAAAAATGTCTTTTTCACTGATTTTGCCTGGAACCTACATGTTTGGTCAGCCAGCTTAGGTCACATAGCAGGTCAGTCCACTCTGCAGGACTGGGGGAGACTTGTCACTGTTTGCGGCAGTCATTACACGATCCGTCATGAAGGTAGAATGTGATGGAGAGACCACTTCACTGAGAGCAAGATACTGCATTCCAATTCTGGCTTGGTCACGAAATGCCATGTGAGTCCCTGGGTCCCAGGTGCTCATCTGTGACATGGGGGTATCAGAGAAGTTTCTCTTCCAGTCCCCAGAATTAGTGAAGCCATTCAACATAAAGAGGTAAATTCACTTGCTGTTTTTTTTTAGCAGGAAAATCAATTTTTAAAAATGAAGCTGTTTCTGTTTTTAGTGAAAGAAAAAAAAAACTTTATGGCAGAAAAATCCTAGATAGAACTAAGCAGGTGCTTTACATATTATGGTGGGCAGAATAATGGCTCCCCGAAGATGTCCACATCCTAATCCCCAGAACCTGTGCGTATATCACCTTATATGACAAAGGGGAATAAAGGTTGCAGCTGGAATTAAGCAGCTGACCTCGACAGGGAGATTATTCTGAATTACACTTGTGAGTCCAATGTGGTCAGAAGCATCCTTAAAAGTGGGAGAGACAGAAGAGGAGGCTAGACTGATGCACTGGAGAAGCACTGGACATACCATTACTGGCTTTGAAGATGGAGGAAGGGGCCACAAGCTGAGGAAGCTTCTGGAAGATGGAAAAGTCATGGAGACACATTAAGAAAGGAACACGGCCCCGCCAGACCCTTGGTTTTAGCCTAAAGACACCTCTTGCAGACTTCTGCCCTTCAGAATTATAAGATAATAAATTTATGTTGTCTTAAGCCACTAAATGTGCTACATTTTTGGAAGCAGCCATCGGAAACAAATATGCATTACTTTTCTGGTCCTCGAAACCCTTTGCTATAGGTGATGTTGCCTCATTTTACAGATGTAAAAATGGAGAATCAGAAAGTTTTTAAAGATTTCCCAACAAGGCAGGATTCATTCAGGATTTAACCACAGAATTAACCAATTCTAAAACCCACTGCAGTGTTTCTACATTATTTTCTAGAAAATTCTTTGGGGAGAAAAAGGATTTAGCAAGAACATCCCTTCACAGCTTCTTCATAAAGATATATCTTCCCAAATACTTAATCCAGAGTTTAATGCCCTGGTGGTCCTTAGGCATGAGATTAGTTCATTGGTACTAGATATTGGCATGGGACTCATTCATTGCTGTTAGATATTGGAAGGAAGTAGTTAAATTGGGGATGTCTTCACTCTGCTCTGCTTCTCAGACTCAGGAGACCATCAATCTCAGGCCAGGGTAACTGTAACCACTGCTGACTGGCCTCTGACATGGGTCTTTCACACGGCAACCAGAGTGATCTCTCTGGAATACGAATCTGATTATTCCTCACCCTTGCCTCCACACCTTAACCTGCTTCCTCACACATGTCCTCCCAAGGTCTAGTGTCCCCTGTGCCTCCCAAGTACAGCCCTTCTTGCCCAGGGCAGGAATCCCATTTTCCTCTCTCCATTCCCCTAGTAGGTTAGAAGGACTTTCAGGTCGCTGATGGGTTCCTGGAGTTCAGCCTCCTTCTAGGCATGCAGTAGTTGCTCAATTAAGACCTGCTTAATGAGGTGTGCCTGGGTAGCTCAGTCAGTTGAGCATCCAACTTTGGTTCTGATCAGGTCATGATCTCATGGGTCATGGATTGAGCCCCCTGTTGGGCTTCACATTCAGGGCAGTCTGCTGGAGGTTCTCACCCTCTGCTCCTCCCCCCACTTCTGTAAACACACACTCTCTCTCTCAAATAAATAAATAAATCTTTAAAAAAATGACCCACTTAATGAGTGGGACATTCACTCTAGGGAACTTTCAGATCCTATTTAAATAAATTCAAATGTTCGGAATTTCAACTTCTGATTAAATATAACTTCATTTTACCATCATGTATCATTTCCCAGAAACAGTTTTTTTTTGTGTATCAAAGGAAGAGTGCCCTGGCAGTTTGTCATGAAAGTCAGATGACATTGGTGAGATTACCTCCAATATCATACTCAAGAATGAGAAGAAACTGAGGCCCTTTCATTCGTGTAAACCACGGCAGACAAAAGCACAACGAGGAGTCTTGCAACATGGAGCAAGTTGGTTTCAGAATTCACACCACGTCCACCAGGCCAAATGACTCAGTGCTGGGCCTCTGCAGGCGGCTCACCCTCGCTCAGATTCACCACCCCTGTTTGAGTGGGGGCAGCACCCCACTTGGGAGATTGTTTTTCGGACTAGACATGGTGCGTGAAGGCACGTGGTATCCGTTCTGGCACCCATGGGCCTCCTCCTCTCCTCAGACTTGGAGTCACTTTGGCAGGACCCAGTGGGACTGTTGTTGGCTCTTAGGAGCGAGAAGGCTGGGGGCACATTGGGGCTGAGGGAAAGAGGAATACTGAGTCCCTAGGGGAGGCACCAACATGGTGAGTGAATGGAAAACCTCTACTGAAGAACAGGGAGAGCACTTGTTCCTGGAGACATCAGGTCATGGATGTGAGCTTTGTCTGAGAGGATCTCAACATGTGTATTAAACACTTGGTGACTTAGAACTAGCAGACATACCATTATCTGTATATTGAGCTGCTGGAGAGGAATTCAGGGCTCTGCTGTCCTGTACAAGATTGGAGTGAGGGTGTCTGCTCATGCAGAAGCAAAGATCATGCTGTTTTACATTTTTACAGATTTTCGATGACCATTAGAAAAGCAATTGACGCCAGAAAAGGTCAAGTGATGCTGCAATAGGGAGATTTTCATTTTCAGTGGTGCACTGTTGACATCAAAAAGCCCTGGGTGTGGCTTCTGTATTCCCATGGGGTTTAGAAAGATGGGAGGGGTCCTCATTGCCCCAGATGTCTGTGGAGGTGGGGGCCTGGGGGTTCTGCTACAAGACACTTTCCACTCTTGTTCAGCTTACAGTTTTAGTACACCTTATTTGATAAATTCATCAGTTCTCTGATTCTTGGGACTAGAGAGAGGCATCCTGGTGCTGGGGTCAAGTTAGCGGGAAGAAGACTGATGGGCTTGAGTCCTGGGCATGGGTCTGCTGCTTTTCACATTTACATGTTCATCCCATTCTTTTTTTATTTTTTTAAGATTTTTAAAAAATTTATTGGACAAAGAGAGAGACAGCGAGAGAGGGGAACTGGGAGAGGGAGAAGCAGGCTTCCCGCTGAGCAGGGAGCCTGATGCGGGGCTCGATCTCAGGGTCCTGGGATCAAGACCTGAGCTGAACGCAGATGCCTAATGACTGAGCCACCCAGGCACCCCTGTTCATCCCATTCTTGACACCAAAACTAGGACTATTGTTTAAATCTTGAAGACCTTAGTTTAAAACCAATAGAAAAAGTACCTTTTCCTTTCATACTTAATATTCTACACACGTGAAAGGAAATTAGAGAAAGAGTTCCTTGTTAGTTTTGTTATTAGCGGAATAGAAACAAAACTACGATAAGTCATGTTGGATCTTACACAACTTTGCCGTAATTTGTGTAACACTCAATTTTCCATGTAGCTGACCCATTTCATGTGATAATGAGCTATTTTATTACTTGTATGAAAGACAAAGTAATGCCTTACTATAACGGAGTTCAAGCTTGTCAGGTTTCATCTCCAGTTTTTCTTCAATTTCCAAAGGAAGGACAATAGCTATGTCAATCTGGACCCCCATTCCATGATAAGACACTTCTGTTTTGAATGTGTTGGGACCTCAGTCTTTTCCATATGGCCTGGGTCGCGTCTTTGTCCTGTGTCCTTGGAAAAGCTCATTCTCCAGGTGGTAAAATATGGGAAGTTTTGTTTCCTTTTTAGCACATAAGTCCCTTAATTCAGAGGTAATTAGGGCACTATTAAAGAGAATTAGATGAATTTTGGTGTGAATTTGGTGTGCATTTCTAAATGGACATGTAGTATGCATTTCCAGCTCGATGTAGGATAACAGTTAAGTGGTGAGCACGTGGGTGTGAAGACAAATGGCTCTTGTTATGGATTGAATTGTGTCTCCACAGCATTGAAGTCTTAGCCCTCAGTGCCTTTGAACATGACCTTACTTGGCAGTGAGGTCCTTGCAGATGATCCAATTAATATGAGGTCATTAGGGTGGATTCTAATCCACTGTGACTGGTATCCTTATAAAAAAGGAGGATATTTGGACACAGAGACAGACAACATGGAGGAAAGATGATGTGAAAACGCAAGGAGAAAACCATCTATGAGCCAAGAAGCATCAGAGACCACCGGGAGCTGGGAGAGACACCCAGAACAAGTTCTTCCCCATGTCCCTCAGATGGACCCAACCCCGCTGATGCCCCGATCACAGATCTCCAGCCTCCGGTACTGTGAGACGGTGTTGGTTAAGCTGTCTAGATCGGGCTGCTTGTCACAGTGGCCCCAGTGACCTAATACAGCCATTTAACGCCCAGTTCAGCCATTTTGGTTGAACACTGTAACCATGGTAATTCCGTTTCACGCCAGCCAATGGAGTCACTTAGCTCTTGTCTCATTAGCTGCTCTAGGAGGATAGGGCCACACGGCACTGCTGAGTTACTCTTACGCCAAAATGGGAAGAACCGTGTTAGGAAGGTCTTATAGAGGTGACTCTCAATCCGGTTGCTTGGGCAATTGCTTGTAGAGACTGGCTAAGTTCTGATTTCTTCTTTCCCTTCTAACACTTTGTTCTTTACAGACTATGCTTTGCCCTGTGTGCTTCATTATAGAAATCAGCAGTGCTCCCAGGGTCCCACAAACACATGATATCATTTTGACCTGACTATCTTTATTTTTTCCTTAGCATTCTGTATGTATGAAGACCCACAAAAAATTTTCACCTCGTGGTCTTCGTGACAAAAGAACAATGTGCTGTGTTTAATTATGCTCTATCCAGAGAAGTTTCTCTTTCAAAATAACTTCCCTGAAGCTTCTGGAAAAGTCTGCTTTGTTGTGAGTGGGTGGGGGCCAACCAGCAAAGCCCCCCATGAAAGATGTTCCAAGCCTGGGTTTCCCACTCGATATGTGTGCTCAGGGATCGGGGGGCGGGGGGTGGGGTGGGGAATCACCCACTTCTTTGGTGGTTTGCTGAAGCCCTGGGTGTTTTCCAGGGGAGCCAATCAAACATCCAAAAGCAAGAAGGAGCAAGGGGAGGAGAAATGAATGAAGGAAGGAGGGAGAGAGGAAGAGAAAGAAGAGAAGAGAACATTTGAAGGGAGAAAAGGAGGAAGATATATAAACATATATATATTTTTTCTTTTCTATGGAGACAAAGAAACTGATGGCAAGAGTGGAACTCCAGAGGCCACTGGGCAGGTTTTGTGTGTCCGTCGGGGGGCGGTGATATCTATCTGAGACCGCACCAAGCCCATTCTCTGTACCGAGAGACTACAATCGTACACCACTGTGGATATGCCAGTTTTAAAAGTGTGATGAGACTGATAGCGATACCGCATTACACACATCTCCTATCGATTCCTTCTAACCTTGCAAAACAAGCTGTGCGCGTTAAGTACCTTTTACTGCAGCCTGGCTGATGGGACCACAGATGCTGGCTGCGGGGCTGAATTTCCTCGGAGGTCAGCAGATGGGGCAAGTGGGAGGTGACCCGGGGAGCGGCTTCTGGCCGGGGGACTACTTACCCTCCTTGCCCTCAACTAAAGCTCGAGGACACATGTCTGGACAAGTCTGCATCACGGAGACATTAGATCATGCCTGACTACCTCGCTACCCACTGCGGGACCAGCCACGTGAATGCGTGGGGCTCAGTGAAAACGGGAAGTCCACGACAGAACGTGATTCGTGGGCTGTCAAACTGACCTTTGTCAACACTTGTTTTCTCTAAGTTATGGTTTTGTTTCAAATAAAAAAAAATGAAAATCACAGTCATTTCATCTACTCCTCTCAAATGTGTCTGCTGTAACACCTTTGTCCTTAGGATTCTGTGCTCGTGTGCTCAGCTGGACCCAGAGCAGGGTGGGGACAGAGATGCTTGCCGTCTCTGAGAGTAACACTGATGCTGTCCAAGGCTCCCACCGTCGGGGCAAATGGAAAAGAAGCATCTGCTGGAGTCACTCACCAGGCCTGAAACTCCATTTCCCATTTGCAAGACCTCAGGCTAGGGTTTTGGGGATCTGCTTTTTCATCTGAAAAACAGGGTGATACATCCTGGTGTAAGAATTAGCGGGTAAGATGTGTAGTATATAGAGGAGCCTGGATGGCACAGTTGGTTAAGCATCTGACTCTTGTTTTCGGCTCAGGTCATGATCTCAGGGTCCTGAGATTGTGCCCCATGACAGGTTCCACCCCCAGCTTGGACTCTCCCTCTCCCTCAGCCCCTCCCTCCCTGCTTTCTCTCTCTGGAAAAAAGAAAAAAAAAGAAATAAAAATAAAAAATGAAAAAATGTGTAGTATATAATATGTCCTCATGAAAAGGTGGCTATTATTTATTATTTTCTGTTACTATTATTGCTAATATCACAATAATTTAAATTTTCACCTGCTTTTCCAGATGGTTCCCCTGTTTGTGGAGAACAATCTGGATTTGCAGTGGGGCCAGAATTCACCTCAGAGGAGGCCGGAGGAGCCTGCTGCCCACCCTGGGGCCTTTGGAGTTCTGGAAAGTTCCTAATACCTCCTGCCCACTCTGGCTTCTCTGGGCCCCCGGAATCCTTCCCGCCATCCTTTAGGTTAGCACAGGATGCCCTGCTTTCCTCCTGGTGAGGGGTCTGAGGAGGGGTCGATACCACTGGATTGTGAAGTGTGAGGCTGCATGGGGCGTGTCTGTCTTGCATGTTTCTCACCCAACACGTAGCATATGCACTGGATGAATGAATGAATGAACGAATGAATGCAGGCCAAGGTTATCTTCATCATCACTTTTCCTCCCAACATGCTCAGCCCCAGGCTTTGCACAGGAAGCGATCTGAAATTGCTCGCCGCATTTACTTAGGCTACACGGAGAATGCACCGGGAGTCACAGTAGAATTCATAAAGACCTGGTTCGTGAAGAGCAGGTAAGTCAGATGGGGGTGGGGAAGAAACTCGAGAGCTGTCTACAGCACGGGGGACCTTTTGGGTGGACACTTTGGGATTGGGAGCTGGGCCAGCCAGGAAAGAAAGTGGGATGGGGACACAGGGCTGGGGAAAGAGGGGGAGGTAGGGGAGGTGTCTCCAGTGCAAGGTGGCAGGTGCAGGCAGCTTGGAATCTGCAAAAGGGCAGGTGTGGCTCAAACGGACAGTGCCCTCCCGCAGCGGGTGTGTGTGGACGTGCGGGTGCAGCCGTGAGCTATGCGGGCACAAGTGTGACGTGTGTGTGGTTGTGAATGTGCAGTGCAGGTGCGTGGTGTGTGGGTGAGTGCCGGTCTGCATATGGGTCGACGGAAGGGTTACATGGGTTAGAGAGGCACGGCGCGGGTGTGTGGCACACATGGGGGTGTGGCTGTATGTTGGCATGAGGGTGTGTGCACGTGAGCATGTGGTGTAGACAGGTAATGTTTGCGTGCCTGATGCTAGTGTGTATTATTTATGAATTGTGCAGGTGTTTACTGTATTTCTGGGGTGTGTGTGTGTGTTCAGTGCGTGTGCACGTGGTGCCTGTGTGAGTACATGTGTGTAGTGTGGCTATATGGTGTGCAGGTGCGGTGCAGGTGTGCCTTGGTCTGGACATGTGTGGATGTGTCCCCAACCACAGGTAGGGGTTGGAAACGTTGTGTGCTGGATGCCATGGGCCAGTGGTGCTCAAGTGTGGTCCCTGCGCCGGCAGCAACCGCGCTGCCTGGGAACCTGCTAGAAACCAGAGGTTCTGGAAGTGGGCTTGCAACCTGGGCTATTGCAAGCCCTGTAGCAGATTCTGATGTCAGCTCAAGTTTGAGCACCATTGCCGTATATCTGTGTCCTTCTCGCTCTGAGCTTTGTCTTTACATCGTACAGGGTATGTTTCTCCTCTTTGATCCTAGCCATGAGCTCTTGGCTGTCACTCCCAACCTGAATCTAGAGGAAGGCTGGATGTGGGGAGGCTGGAAATCGGATGCTCTGTGCTGGTCGCAGGGTGGACCGCTCCTGTGGTCCTGCAGCACTGGCTTATTGCAACGTGGGGAACCGCGAGTAGGCATTAGAATAAGAGAGCCTTGGTAAAATCATCATTCTACCGCTACTAAACATAGCAACTTGGGAATTTGATTTGTATCTCTGAGCCTCAGGTGCTTTCCCTGCAGAATGGGAAGACTAAGCTTATCTTAGAGGGTTGTTACGAAGATTAAATTGAATAGAATCTGTAAATCTCCCAGTGCACTCTTATTGGCCAGTTAAGTGTCGGTTTTTCTTCTGAGCACCTCTTTTGCTTGGCCAGAAACGTGATAACAATGCACGTCTTCTAGCTTTCGGGAATAGATCGATGCGACTGTTGTTACTGCTTTTGAATCCCTTGTCAGGTGGTCATCTGACAGCTTTCCTGGGAGACAATTCGAAGAAAACTGGCAGTTCTCTAGCAAGCCCAGAGGTTTCAGCTTTGTGCGAGATTTAGCTAATAGTGTTCCATCCAAGCTCTGTATCTCCTATGACATGTCATTTTCTCCAGCAGTGCAGAACCCATAGATACAAAGAATAGTTAGATTATAAGCCCAGCCCTGCTCTGGCTGTGTGATTTGGGACAAGTCACTCAACCTCTCTGACACCCTGTTTCTTCCTTTGAGAAACAGGTTTGCAGTGATGATAAGGTACCATGATAAATGGAAATCACCTACAAAATGCCCAGCCTACAATAGGAGCTTGGCTAATTGTTTTTAAATGTCTTGAATATTAAATAAATACTCCCTTTTCTTACTCCTCCCTTCTGCTCAATCTGGGCACCAGGTCCCCCGAGTGTTAATGCCTTTGGACATAACACCCAGCGTGGGAGTGTCTCGGGTTCTGCTTGCTTGGGTTTGGCCTAATGGAGGAGCAGGGCTTCCCCCCAGGCTCTCCCACCCTGGTGCCATCGCGCCAGTGCAACGTCCCTTCGTCTCATGAATGTAGATCAGAGCCCTGGAAGGCAACTGATAACCTCTTACTCAATCCCCTGTTTTTGCAGCACAGGGAACTAAAACCCAGAAAGGCAAGCGACATGCTGTGGATGCCACCCCAGCTCAACAGCGGGACTGAGATAAGGGCCATTTATTCGATTCTGCAAGCCAATGGCTCTCTACTTTTCTACTCTTCCACGGGGCCTCCTGGAAGTATAAAGAAAGAGCATTCTATTGAGTTCAAGTAGCTGGATGGCCCTGCCTTGAACAAGCCCCTGCTTCTCCAGGGGTTTGTGACCTTACCTGTGCAGTGGAGATGACACTTGTCCCCAGACAGTTGCGGTCACAGCTTAATTGCTGGTTCTGATGTGCAATAAGCTAAACAGATTCTCTCGGTCTACTGCTGTCTTTTCAGTTCTGCCACTTCTGTAGGATTTCCAGTCACTTCTCACATCTGTATGCTTGAGAAGTTTCTATCAAAGACTTTAGCAATATTGGTTGAGGCTTGAATACTGACATCTTTATTGTTGGCTTCTTAATAAAGACGTTTCTTAGTGGGTACCCTAGTTGGCTTGGAAGCTTGGAAGTATTCTCTGTCGTAGAGGTGCAGGGAAAGAGACCTTCTTACTTATTGTTGCTGGAAATGCATAAAGGCGCAGCCCCTCTGGAGGGAATTCAGCAATTTTATGTATCCCTACTTTGCAGTGGGACAATCCCACTTCTAGGATAAGGAGAGACTAGCAAAATCTGAAAAAAAAGAAAATAAAAGGCTATT
This sequence comes from Ursus maritimus, assembly GCF_017311325.1. Classification (NCBI taxonomy): domain Eukaryota; kingdom Metazoa; phylum Chordata; class Mammalia; order Carnivora; family Ursidae; genus Ursus; species Ursus maritimus. Next base: position 9,725,371 of record NW_024426552.1, read on the forward strand.
CGTATGGCATTAATTACGGTGGACAAAGACTGGCAATAACCCAAATGTTCATCACGAGGGGTCTGGTTGAATACACCATGCTACATCCACATAATGGAGTATTTATTACATAGCCGCTAAAAGAGATAAAAGACTTTATCCTGATGTGGGGAAATCTCTGGGAGTGTTGTTAAGTGCAAAAAGTAAGGTGAAGATCAAAATGTATGAAAGATAGAAATGGGAGTATTTATTTAATACTTTATCTAAGAAATGGGAGTATTTATTTAATACTTAATACATTAAAAATAAGATAAAAAGCAAAAGTTAGTAAAAATGGTTAATTATGAGAGAAGGAGGAAACAGAGTGGAAGCAATAGGTTTGGAAGCTAGATTTTTAAAGATGCACATTGCTTTATACATTTAGAAGCACAAAGAAAGAACTGCAAAGAAATCTGAACTTGCTTTGAGTAGTCATGTTGTTCGTAATACGTTGGTAGGGTTATTCTGAAACTTTTAATATGTACCTTAGGATAAAGCACATAACATGATATTAGAACCAAGTTTGTTGACCTCAGAGAAAACGAGAATCAAATAGAAAAATCAAAGAAATTAAATAAAAACCTGTAACCCTAACCTTGAATTGGAAATATCAGTATGAACTCCTGACGTATTTCTCTTACAAATATTTTCTGACTTTGTCCACTGGAAAGGCTTAGAACAAATAACCCTTACAGAAGCAAAGAGTTCCTTAGCACCCATACCCCAGTCTCCAACTACATTTCCCACTGAAAGCAACCAGGGGCCCTCAGAAAAGTTGGTTGATTTCAGGTTGGGGCAGGAAATGTTCAAGAAGACCCTGTAACATATTGTCACACTAGGAGCAAGGAAGCTACTGAAGACCACTGGGCTGTGACAAAAGGTCTAAAACACACAGGAGCCAAAATGCAAAGGCTCTTGCCAGGCAAAGATGGGACAGCCGTGATCAAGGATGGATATAAAAAGAACAGTATCTGCAATGTATTGAAACATACAGGATCTGTTAAAAGCCACACATTCATAACAGTATTTGCAAAGCTGATGTGCTCCCTTTGTAAGATGCTAGGGAAACAACTCATTATTCTGGAAACTGGCACATAAGGGAATAGAATCAAACATTTCACTTCCCCTTCTGGATATGGTTGTACCTCGGGATAACTAGATAGTTGAGGAAGAATTTCTTTCTTAGTAGAATTCCAATTCATAAATAAAGAAATTGTTAGGAGTTAGCCTACCACCACTTTGCAGCCCTTAATGAAATAATGGATCAACGCACCTGAGTGTGGGACTGTGTTAATGTTAGTGTAGCCTTTCTCACGGGTATTAGTTTTGTGATTGCTATCAGTAATTGTGAAACGAAAAGTTGTTGTCTTCTATTATGGAAATTACAGGGAGCAAGAGGAGGCGTTAGGTTTGGGGCTGGAACACTCAGCCATTGCATCAATTCCTGCAACTCTTGGCGAAGTCAGGCCAAGTCACAGGTGCGGACGTTCTAACCAGGTGCGCCCCTGGGAATGCAGCAATCATGGCAGTTGTCTGCCTTTCCTTCCTTTGCTCCGGTGCTAATTCCCCTACATTTCCTCAGGTATGTTCAGAGCTGCACCTAGGCCAGCGAGAAGGAAGCATTCCAGGGCTGACTGTGGTTTAGATGAAACCACTCTTATGAAATCTTAAAACAGATTAAAGTAACCTGGATATATTTTACAACCTTGTGTCACTCATCTGGCATCAAGAAATAGACAGGGTCTTCTTCATATTGTGAACAAACTCTTCTTTTCTTTTTTTTTCTTTCTGAAATACTCAATTTCTTTGATGACACGATTGACCAAACTAAGACAGTGCTGAGTTTTCAGTGCTGCTCCATGCACCTTTCCCCCTTTCGATGCCACTTTGCAAAAAATCTACACAATCATCTTAAGAGGGTGCAGTGCATCAGGGAGATGGGAGCTGACAGTGGCCCAAAACATCTGGCTCCAAGAATGCACCCCCCACCCCCTGCTGTCACCGCCAGCTCAGCGACTCTGTGCTTGGGGCCCGGCTTGCTCCTTTCAGATGAATCAGAGCAAATCTGCTAGTATAATCATCTTGCTTTCTCTCAAAGCTTTGGGAACAAATTGGGTACATGGTTTTCCCACCCACAGTCCTCAATAAGCATCCTTTTTCTGCCTATTTTTATTTTTCAGAGGCTTCTAGGAGACTTAAAAGGTGGTTTCTTAAACTTGATCTGAATAGCAGCTGGGAAAAAAAGATGAGTAGATGTTGGTTGTGGGTATGGTAACCATTTCATTCTCTGCCAGACTTTGTTTCTGTTGTTTTAACAGAGAAGAAAATCAGCCGTCCACTTGTTTCAATGATTTCAGAATGTTGCATGGGAACCGTCTGCATGGGCGAGGTTAGGTCTTTCAAGATTTTTTTTTCTTATAGTAAAGTATCATTTTGCTCTGAAGTTCATGGTCAAGTGATGGCATTATCATTGTGCTATTTAATACAAAAATAAACATCAGAAGAAAGACATTTTTGTGACTTCATATGCTTTTTTATTTTTTCTCAGTTTTATTTTATTGCCCTTTGAACACTTGCTTGAATTCTTTCCTCTTCTATGAATGTTCTGTGCCTTGTACTGCAGTCATTGGCCTTGGCCATTTACCATGTGTCTTTCCCATTTGAGTGAAATCCCTGGGTGTTACATTTTTGTTTATTTTCATTTTGTTCTTAGCAGGTGAAAGCCCAATTTTGAACTACATGGTGCTGTCTACTCTTTATTCATTTGCTTTCTTGTAAATGTTATTAATAATTGCGTTCTTTAGAATACTGGAAGATAGCTACTTGGATATTATCATCTTAGATCGTGCAGGGACAGGTAATGGGTAGAGTCTGCCTTCTGACAGATGCTTTCACACAATGATAAGCGCTGTGGAAAGATGTGTGAAAAAGTCTCATCAGTGGCAGCAATGATGTATGCCAGGGTGGAGATTTACTTGAGAGAACTCAGAATGATTTGGAATGCAGGAATCCTGGAGTTGTTTGAGCCGCTGGGCAAAATGTTTGTCTACTGGGATCTGAGTAGAGGAAGCAGAGCATCATGGAACCAGGGTTCCCTATGCCATGTCTGTCGCTTGTTGGGTACCCGACCCCGGACAAGCTCTTCACCTCTCTGGGTCTGTGTCCTCAACAGTAAAATGGGACAATAATAACATCCACCTGATTGGATCGTTAGACTATTCAATGAGTCAACAGTTAAGCCTCTGCCTCTGCTTGGATCATGATGAGTGTTATCTAAGTGTTTGTCAAATAAATTAAAATTGAATATTACATTTCAGAAATGGAATGCCTAGTCATTCATAGACCTTAATTGCTCTGTATTTAAAACATAAAACAAACAGAAGAATCGCCTTCTTTCTCGGGAAAAATTATAATCAAAACTGCCAGGTTATTAGAAAGCCAGGTTGAATAAATTTTACTATTTTTTAAAAAAGATTTATTTATTTTGAGAGAGAGGAAGAGAGAGAGTGGGTGAGTGAGTGGGGGCAGGGGCAGAGGGAGAGAATCTTCAAGCAGACTCCTTGCTGAGCACAGAGCCCCACTGGGGGCTCAGTCTCACGACCCTGAGATCATGACCTGAGCCAAAACCAAGAGGAGGACGCTTAACCGACTAAGCCACCCAGGTGCCCCAGGTTGAATAAATGTTATAAGGCACTTGGCTTCCTCATAGGGCAGCCTGGAGTAAGGACGAAGGTAGGGATAGGGAGCATTCTCTGAGATACCCCTGATTCACTTCAACAGGGGAAGAGGGGACATTTAACACACTGGGGAGGGGTGGGGCTACAGATTTAGCCGACAGCACCCCTCCCAGGACGTCACAATCCTTTCGTTTGGTTGTGCGAAGCCTCCATGTCACAGGAAGTAGAACTGTTTCGACTGGGCACTGAACTGCCTGGGTTCTGATAAGAGAAAATAGATCAGCTCTGGTCTCAGGCACTGTGAAAACTAAGAGGAATTTCAGGCACAAGAGAAGAATGAAGGAAAGAAAATAAAGAAAAAGAGAAAGAAGAACAGAAAGGGAGGAAGGAAGGAAAGAATGAAAGAGAAAAAGAAAAAAGGAGAAAAAAAACTCCTCTAAATGCAAATCACTAGGGAAAGGAAAGGTTATTGTTTTACTAGCGAGGTTCATCAGAGTCTATTAGAAAACCTGCCATTCAGAAGGGCTATTTCTGCCTTTAAAAATTATTTTCCAGGAAACAAATACAAAAGGAAATAACTACTGGAAACACTTGGCTTTTGGGGGTTGAGATATTTCTTCTTTTTATTTTCAGTTGATATAAAGCAATGGTGCTGGTAAGGAGGCAGAAGGAAAAACTGGAGACAATTCAGTGTGGACTTTGTTTCTGATAAGCAGGAGTTTAGGAGTACAGGAGGCAGGTGTAAATGATGGTTTATCCTCTCGCATAATTTTGAGGCCACAGAACCATAAACCGTGATAGTTCCCAGAAACAGAATCTGTACTCTCTAACTAGCAAGCAACTAGAAACTAAACCAGGTAAGGAAAAGATGTGACTCTTGGGGCAGACTTGATGGCCCTTATGAAAACTAAAATGAGAAATTGACAATGTCAAGCATTGAAAAGGAGATTGGATCAGATTATCATCTTTGGGTCTGATGAAAATGATTTATTCATAAGTAACAATATTAGAACTGTTGATTAAAATTTTAGGTGGTTGTTGATTTTAAAAATTTTGAATATGCTTATATAACTAAAAATCCTTTTAAGGATTTTGGAAATGGCCAGCATACATTGACGTTATCATCTTGCATGGCTTTATCTTTGGCTCAGTTTACAAATAAGCCGGATGGAAGCATTATGCAATTTTCTTTTTTAAATCTAGAGACTCTGCAAAAGCATTACCAGATAAGACATAGGATGCCCAGTTACATTTGGATTCCTGATAAACGGCAAACACTTTTTTTAGTGTAAGTATGTCCAAATATTGCATGAGGCATACTAAAAAATTATCCATTATTGGCCTGCCATTTAAATTTGACTGAGTGCCCTTTTGCTAAATCTGGCAACCTTATTCTGGAAAAGTGAAGTGAGATATTAATTATTCAGTCCTTCAGAGAGCACTTGCTCAGTTTTTAATTTTTTTTTTTTTATTTGGGTATAGCTGACACACAGCGTCACATTAGTTTTAGGTAGATACCATAGTGATTCGAAAACTCTGTCCATTTTTGGTCCGCTCACCCCACATGTGGTTCCCCCCACTTGGCACCATGCAACCCTATTATAACATCACTGACTGTATTCCTTATGCTGTGCCTTTTAGTCCCATGACTTATTCATTCGATAACTTGAAGCCTGTGCCTCCCACTCCCCTTCACCCCTTTTGTCCAGCCCCCACTCCCTCTTCTCTGGCTGTTTTAATTTACTGTACTCCCTCCTCTTCCACTAAGCCTGTTTTGGGGATTTGATCACGCTGCAATAACTTCTTGTAGCCTGCTCACCATTCCTGCCTGGGCAGCCCATCTGTTTATGACACTGTTTCTCAAGCCTCGATGTAGCTACAAATCACTCAGGCATCTCGTTAAAATCCAAATTCGGATGCAGCAGGTCAGGGGTGGGGCCCGAGACCGTGCATTTTAACAACTCCCAGGTAATACCCATGCTGCTGATCTTTGGACCGCACTTGGAGAAAAGTGTCTAGAACTGAGTTCCAATTTCAACTAAACAGAAGTAAAACCATCATTAAGATTTTTTTTAACACTTACTTCTTCCATTTTTACAGATTCTTCATTCTTTTTTTTTTAAGCCAGAGAATGCTAAATGTTATGCATTTTGTTAATGGAAGAAAAATGTATTAGGTTGTGAGAAAGTTCTGGAAAAGCACATGTTCCAGGAATTGGTCATTAGACTGTCCATCCGTTCATATTTCTGGAAGAACCAGCAGCGTCATTAGAAAAATCACATGATTGTATTTGGTTAACAGGCCATCTTGGGAGCCAAGTCCCCAAATGCTGCTGTTACTAAGTATGAAAACCCGCTTGAAGTGGTGTTTTTTACAACACTGAACTCCGTCAGGGGCGAGCCTGTTGAAATGATTTCAACATCTGCATCTCAAGGCTCAAAAGTTCTTTTAAAATGAAAATCCCAGATTAACAGCTGAAGATTTGGGTTGCCAGGTATTTTGAGCCTTAGAATGGCAAACCCCAAATTCAGGGGAGGCGGTGCTTGTCAATCAGGGGAGCACTTCGGGTTCTCACCCGCACTCACACCTCATTCCAGTCCCTTGCCCGACGGGCCACGGGCTCCGCGTGTTCACTAGATGCAAGGGAGTCGGATTAAATCATCCCCATGCTGGAAGCTCCGTGTCTGCCTCCTGACCCCACAACCACTGTGCCGAGAGTCAGGCGGCAAAAGATGTGTTGACAGGCTGCGTGTCTGATGTGGCTTCGGTGTCAGACACGGGCGGCTAGACAACTTTTCGGGCGAAGCTTCACTGTGGAAGCTTTTGCTCTCAGGGGGAATTTGAAGAGATCGAGTCAACTACAGGAGGAGTGGAAAATGTGTTTGCTTTGAGAGGTGAATGGCATCTCGTTAGAGATCCCTCATGGAGACTGGAGGTTTCCCTGGTCGGAGTGCCTCTTTTTGGAATCTTCCAAGACCCGGCGAAGAACGAGGGTCTTCTCTTGGGTTCTTTTGAACGCACAAAGCCCAAGGACAAGGTGAGATATGCAGAAGAGGCAGTTAGAAAACCATCTCCAGAGTTAGATAACAGTATTGCATCAATGCTTATTTCCTGGTGATAATTGGACTGAGCTTGTGTAAGAGAGTATCCTTCTCCTTCGGGGAGACAACACTGCCGTGCTCAGAAAGGGGCCATCCAGTGATTCATAACATAGAAAATGACAAAGCAAAAAGGATAAAATGTTGATAGTTGGGAAATCCAGTAAACGTACAAAGGAGTTTTGTAATTTTTTCTGTAAGTTTCAAATCGTTTCAAAAGGAAAAGTGCTCCTAACAAGAAAAGGAACCATCTCCTGAGGATGGTGTCGGCTCTCCCCTCCCCCCCAGTCCCTGGTACCGTCTCCCCCCCTGAATCTCGGGGCATGAAAGCTTCCCGTCTTCACAGTTAACCCGAAGCCTGGCTGTCCAGTAAGGACATCCCTAAGGCTTTGTGTCACTGATCCTCTGTTGGCTGGTAAGACCCATGGGACAGGGGCTAGTCCTTGGAATCACAGAACTGAGCACAAAGAAAGCAATCAATAAGCAATATTAAAAAAAAAAAATTGGGGGGGGGTGATGTTCAACCAACCTTTCTTTTAGTCGTGATTTGCTTATGGAAAGGGGAAATCTCTAAGCAACATATGGTCAGTTGAATAGTACCCTCCATCTCGGAGCACAATCAACTCACCTGTCTCTTTGGGGAGGAAGCTCACTGCTACAATTACACAATCTTACTGCATCCAGAACACAGGGTTTCCAAAGCAGTTTTCAGAAAGCCTAGCTCTGAATCACAGAGAGGGTAAGAGACTCCTTGATATGCAGCGTAAGGGGGCAGGAAAGGAGTGAGCACTCCTTTTACCAGTTGGATGCCTTTCCGTGATCCCAAGCAAGACACCTTGAATCACCTCCTCTCTCAGTGTAAGAAGATTCTCGAAAATCCTTGCTTTCAGTCTATACCTTGAATTTATTTTTATTTTTTTCAAATGCTTAGAAGGAGCTTCAAGGCTTCAAAGTCTGTAATATAAATTACCTAAGATGGTCTTCGAAGAGATCTTATTGCCAGAGAATACTTCCCAAGTGCATTCACTCGGATACCATGAGCAGTAAAGAAAGGGCTCTTCCTTTCTCGCCAAAACTGAGGTGGCCCAACTCAATCATCTTTGGAGACTTTTAACATCAAAGATCTCTAAGATCTTGCACTGGATATGTAAACTCCAATATCCATGGCTGTCCTTTCTTTGGGGTAGAAAATTTCATTCCATTTAGAATTGATCTTTTTTTTTTTTTTTGCTGGAGAGTGTTCAGAGAATTCACTTTTTCCTTTTACAACTTTTTTTTTTTTCTGAAAGAATAGTGGTTCATAACTCTGCTTTAGAGCTAGGTAACGCGCTGCATTTATATCTGCATGGAATTATTATTGGTCACTTTTTAAAAGACGCTCTGCCTCCACTCCTGGAGATTTACCGCAAAGCCTTAGTCTTGTTTTTCACTAAGCAAGAGCCCTTTGCGGCCCGGAGCCCCATCTGCAGTTCCCTATCCCCATTCGGGAGATGGGAGGGCAGGGCTGCCTTTATGGCTCCCTGCCTGCACGGAGCCTCCCTATTAGAAGACAGGATGGACACAGGGAGGGGAGTGCAGGGGAGGGGGGCCGGAGGACCAGGGAGCACTAAATAGCTCTCTAAGTGAGAACAATTAGTGATGTAAGTGTATTCTTGAAAATGAACTGCTTTGGGGCAAGATTACTTACAAGCACCATCATCCCAGCTAAAATCTCTATAAAGACTTTGGTAGTTCTGAGAAGTCATCTTCAGAGACAATACTTATTGGAATTCATAGATAGTGTTTCCTTTTGTACTCTCTGAAATTAGCTAATGTTCTGGTCACTCCAGAGCCTTTAAAAATGGTCCCAGTCCCGAGGGCTTTGTAGAGGGGAAGTCTGGCGGTGTGCGAGCCGCAATCGTGTGCCTACTCAGGATTATTTATTTTCAATTGGCAGCCATCAGAATCAGAATCTTTTCTTTTTTTCCCCTAAACCGGACATAACAATAGCTTTTCCTTCATTATCAGCAAATAGCAATGCTTTCAATAGAACAGAAGTATTTGTGTTTACAAGACGATGTTTTAGTCCTGATTTTAAAATATGTAATTCAACTTTTGAAAAAGAGCAGTTTTTATTTTCCCATCTGATTTATTTAACTTATACAATTTCATATTAATGAGGCCGGGGGTGGGTAGAAGGATGGCTGGTACTTTCTAGTCACGTACCAATAGAGCAGTCATGGAAGTATTGTTAATACTCCTTGTACTTCTTTACAGAGAGAAAGTACATCTTCCAGCCCAAGGAAAAAGAAATTGAGATGGACAGGTTCCTGCGTTTTGAGAAAAAATTTTTTGTTTTGCTGGCATACTGACACTTGTAGCTTTTACGTTGTTTTGCCCTTTTATTTTTATTATATTTAAATTGGGACGCCTGGGTGGCTCAGTAGGTTAAGCATCTGTCTTCGGCTCATGTCATGATCCCAGGGTCCTGGGATCAAGCCCCGCATTGGGCTCCTTGTTCAGCAGGGAGTCTGCTTCTCCCTCTGCCTGCCATTCTTCCTGCTTGTGCGCTCTTTCTCTCTCTCTGACAAATACATAAATAAACTCTTAAAAAAATATATAGTATTTTATAAAATAAAATGAAGCTTGAAACATTTTTCAAAATATTTCAATGATTTGGCAGGTGGTAAAGAAAGAACTTCCAGCACTTTCAGTATGTAGGAGATGCACGCAGCTACTGATAATTACCTTTATTCAAACTTTCCAGTGATCTTCTGAAAGAGCTGAAATAGCCTTGTCATTTACGAGGTGCTTCAGAGAATGTGCTAGAACTGAAATCTTTACAAATCTCTCTAGAAGGCACTACACTCAAAGCATTTATGTTTTTTTTTTTAATTAAGGTTTTATTTTAATTCCAGTAGAGTTAACGCACAGTGTGATGTTAGTTTCAGGTGTACAATGTAGTGATTCAACACTTCCGTACAGTACCAGTTGCTAATCACGGCAGGTGCATGCCTTCATCCCTTCCTGCGTTTCCTCCCCACCCCCACCTCCCCTCTGGTGACCATCACTTTGTTCTCTACAGTTAAAAGTCTGTTTCTTAGCTTGTCTCTCTCTCTCTCTCTTTTCCCTTTGCCCTTCGGCTTTGTTTCTTAATCAAAGCATTTCTTTTTTTTTTTTTTAAAGATTTTATTTATTTATTTGACAGAGATAGAGACAGCCAGCGAGAGAGGGAACACAAGCAGGGGGAGTGGGAGAGGAAGAAGCAGGCTCCCAGCGGAGGAGCCTGATGTGGGGCTCGATCCCATAACGCCGGGATCACGCCCTGAGCTGAAGGCAGCCGCTTAACCGCTGTGCCACGCAGGCGCCCCTAATCAAAGCATTTCTAAAGTGCTTTTTTAAACCCTTCCAAGTCACCGATATTATATTTTTGAATATTACTTATTCATTTCATTTTTAATATATTACAGAATTCATATTTCATTCATTGTTCAATACTTTATTATAAAGTGACTGGCAGATGAAAAGGGCATGTGGATACCTGCTCTACTGTATTGCATTTTCCAAAAAAAGCCTTGGCTCCATGTAGACAAAACTCCGCCAGTTCTTAAACCCATCACTATGGGCATCACTAAGGCATGGATTACTCTCCAGGCAGCTGTCAGGGGCTCACAGGAGAGCCAGGGGCATGGGGTCAATTTCAGCCAATGCGCTTGGTCTGAGAGTGGGCAAAAGGTGGTTTCCAAAGGAAGCTGGGTGCATTATAACAGCAACAGGGTAATGAATGCTGCTGTGGATTAAAACTTCGTCTCCCTCTAAAATTCCTACGTGGAGGCCCTAATCCCCAGTGTGATGGCATTAGGAGGTGGGAGGTGATTAGGTCACGTGGATGGAGCCCTCATAAATGGGCTAGTAACCTTATAAGAAGAGACACAGGAGATAATCTCTGTCCCCACCATGAGAGGACATAGGAAAAAGGTGGCCCTCTGCAAAGCAGGAAGAGGGAGTCTTCTGGTACTTTGATGGACTTCACAGCCTTCCGAACTGTGAGAAAGAAATGTTGCCTAAGCCTCCCAGCCTGATGGGCGTAAGGCAGCCTGAGCAGACGGAGTCAGGTGCTGGGTAGGCAAAGCCAACAGAGGCCCACTTGGTCAGGAAAAGTTTTGTCACCATTGACCTAACATTCACTGACCACCAAATGAATGCACATGTTTTAAAGATATATTTGCGCATTTCTCATGAGTGCACTTTGGAGTATCGATGACATTTTCCCTTTACTGAACTAGAAACCCAAAGGCGAAAGGACTTGTTTGAGCCAAACTAAATCTTCAGCCAAAACAAGACTGGTTTTGTGAGGTCGCTTTGGGTTCCCTGTCTCCAAGGATCGCACGCTTCCTTGGAGTTCTGAGTCCTGCGAAATTCCACACCTCACCTTATTCAGCCGTTATCGCTTCTTGTCTGAGATCTCGCCTTGCTTACCAAAAAAGGTCCTTTAGAGCGGAAACCGTGTATTGAGTTTCTTTACTCTCCATTACACACGGCTTGGCATGCAAAAGACACCAAATAAATTCTTGGTTACATAATTTTTGGAAATTGGAAAAACATTCTCGAATATGCTAGTGAAAGTTACATTATAAGAGATGGGATTGTACAATTTTCTCACACATCACAAAGTAGCTCATACAGATGTTCTTAGACCAGCAAGTCTTCCGGGGACTAAATGAAAGATTTTCCTATTTTTATTTGATACCAGGTACTTTAAAGGCCTCATTTCAACAAATACTGTACTGAGCTCTGAGTACGAATTTTATGAATGAGTTTGGAAGTTGAGTAAGGAGACAGGAGCAGCTTCCAGAGCAAGATGTCAGGACCCCTGCCCAGCTCCCACAGGGAGGAGTTGATGCCTGAAGACATGGCTAGTCCCAGCATCTCGTCAACACCCTTTGTAATAGAGTGTTGAGTGCCGACCGTATAATGAACTTAAAAAGAGGGATAAAGCCGTGACTAAGGACTTTACAATCGAAGTAGAAAAGGGACAAGCAAAGAAGCACCGATGTTTCCCCAAGTAAGTGAAGAATAAAATGTGTGCCTCCAGAGGGAAGACCCAGCTCAACAGAAAAAACAAACAAACGAACAAACAAAAAAACCAGTTCTTCAAAACCGGATTATAGCACCTCTCCTAAAGGAACAGCAGGGCCCTCTTGCTCTGGCAAAGACCCGAAAACTCAGTCCTCCTCCTGGCAGGAATTACTTGGTTGACTCCTTGTTACTGTATTATGATCAGGCCCTGGTGCAGAGTTTAGGGACCCTCGATTTTCAAAGAGGACTTGTTCTTATAGATGCTGGTTGACCCAACAGGAGGCTGTGCTCGGATTGGATTGGTTTCCTGGCGCTGTTGTAACAAAGTCCCACTAACTGGGCAACAAAAGTAACTGCAATTTATTGTCCTACAGTCTGGAGCCTGGAAGTCCAGGATCAAGGTGTTGGTGGGATTGACTCCTTCTGAGGCTGTGAGGACGAGTCTGTTCCATGCCTGTCCCCTAGGTTCTGATGGTTTGCTGGCCATCTTTGGTGTCCCTTTGGTTTGTAGACCTGTCATTTCAGTCTCTCGTGTTCTCTCTGTGTGCATGTTTGTGTCCAAATTTTCCCATTTCATAAGGACCTCGGTCATATTAGATTAGGGCCCACCCTCTTCTAGTATGATCCCATCTTAACTGATGACATCTGCAGTGACCCTATTTCCAAATAAGGGTGCGTTCTGAGGTCCTGAGGGGTTAAGACTTCAACATTTGAATTTTGGGAAATATAAGTCAACCCATGACAATAGTAAAAACCCTATATTTTGCCATTACCATCCCCCCTACCATGGGTGAAATTTCCTAGTGCTCTGGTCCTTAGTGCCCTGCTAATTCCGTCCCCCAGGCATTTCCGAATTGAGTGGTGGTGTTCTCAGATCCACCCATCACCTGCTGCTTGCTCTCTGCTCTCAGGAACGAGCCCGCCACTTACCCTGGGCAGAGCTTTTAGGCACCATCACCTGTGCCGTGGGGCCCTCGGTCCGTGCCTCTACACCAGGTCTTACAGTGTTGAAGTTACTCTGTGTTTTCTGGAGCTCTCTCCACCCCAGGGGCCTCCTGAAATGCAGAGAAGGTTCTCTCCCTCTTGGCTATTACAGGCCACAGGGTATTAGAGGCTTACTGGAGCGAGAGAGCCTGTCCACGGATTGTCTCCCAGCTGTTATTGAACGCAGAGCACTCCACTCAGACTCATGACTCAGGCCCCGGGTCAAGCCAGCCTTGTCTGCTTGACTTCGTGCTCTACCAGTACATGCTCCTTTCCAGAATGTTCCTGGGCCTTGCGTACAAATCACCTTTAGACAGCAGGTCCCAATTGCACCAGATATCCTCAGACAAGTCAGAGCAGTGCATGAGGTGATGAGACTCGTCCTCATAGCAACCTCCTTCTGTGTTCACCCTACCTGCAGCTTTATGCTCCTCGTTCTGGACTGAATGGACAACTAAGTTGATCTGATCATCTTCAGAGGAACGAGATACACTGATTAGTGCTATAATCTGCCAGGGTGTGGTGGGTATAAGAACTTTAGATGAAGAAAAGGCAGTGAAGCACAGACGTGAATCTCTAATGGAGGGCTTTTGATGCCATGGTGGTCCTAGTGGGGAGGGTGTGTGTGCTCACGTACATATGTGTGCATGTGGACAAGTGTGTGTGTGTGTGTGTGTGTGTGTGTGTGTGTGATGTGCACAGCACATTGTCTTGGGGCTTTTCATCAATTTCCTAGCCCTAGACTAGGCTTCTAGTCTTCTGGCCCAATTTAGCATAATTGTTTTCCTATATTTTCAGCCAATGAACCCTTCCTTCAGATGTGAGTGGACAGCCTGACATGAGCCCAGGCTCAAAGTATCTGGTTTTCAATTCTGGATTCTCCATTTATCAGCTGTTTGAGCAAGGCCGGCTTACCTGCACCTCAGGTTTTTTCATCTTCAAGAAGGGGAAAAGATTGTGTTTAATTCGAAGGGCAAGTGGGTTAATGCATGTAATGTTTTGGACACTGTCACCTAGAACTTTGGCCAGAGGGTAGGCAAGGGGTGAGGCCCAGCTATTCAGAAGGGTTCCCTTCCTCCTTCAGAGATGCCCTCCAGCCCCCTCTAGAAACCCCACAGACTCAACAACGCCTAGTCTGGAAGCTAACGAGCAGTGACTAATTCTATAACTGCTTCCAGCCAAGAAAAAAATGTAGCAAGTATTCTCCATAATAATCTATTTTGAAAGGGGGAACAATGATGGAATGTTCAACTTCAGCTGGATAATTACATGCATTTTTTTTGACTTAGGAAGCTTGAGAAAATTAATGCAAACTCTCTTTTCCTATTTGATTTCACATCAATTAAAGGATGTCTGAGGCAAATACCAACCTTTCAATTTCTAGCAGGTGGACAGTGGTGTGCAGTAGCCATTGGTTCTCAGGCTTTAGGGGTGGCAGAATTCCCTGGAGGGCTTGTCAAAGCCCAGACGCTGGACCCTGCCCCCAGAATTCCTGAATCAGTAGGTCTAGGGTGGGGCCTGAGGCCTTGCAATTCTCACAAGTTCCCGGAGATGAAGATGTTGTTGGCTTAGGAGCCATCCTTGGAGAACCACGGCTATTTGCAGAGCTGCCCTTTTCAGAGAAAGTTTTGTCCAAGTTACCCCGGAGCCTGGGTGGAGGAGTGGTTGAGTGTTCACGCACAAAACACAGGCATGTCAAATTTTTACCAATTTGGAGGGACTCTGAGATCTCAGGTAAGAAGTGAAGTCTTTTTTTTTTTTTTTTTTTAAGGAAACATTTAGGTAACACATATATGCACGAATCAGGAAATCTCCTTTTTGTTTCTCGTCTAGGCCAGCCTGTTGACCTTTCCTTGATTAGTATTAGCTGAAAACTTTACTATCAAGACAGAAAATTCAGTCACCAGGTGGCTAAGCAGCCACCCCTGTGGCTGAAACCCCTATGAGGAACAACGCAACTCAGAGAGATGCCATTTAGTAGCTGCTTTCCTTAGACGCTCCTTTGTTCTTTTTTGGGATTAAATGTAGAGATACGGATATTGACATCACACAAGCCTAGGATTTAACCAATTGATGAAAACTCCAAATAAAGAAAATAACATCTTTCTTCTTCTTCTTCTTCTTCTTCTTCTTCTTCTTCTTCTTCTTCTTCTTCTTCTTCTTCTTCTTCTCCTCCTCCTCCTCCTCCTCCTCCTCCTCCTCCTTCTTCCTCTTCCTCTTCTTCTTCTTCTTCCTAGTGGCTAAGAGCTATTTGGTGGGGAGGAAAACACATCAACGGTACTTTGCATTGTAGGGCAGCATTGTTTATCAAGCGAGCCCAGGAGGCAGTTAGAGGGAGGATTGCAAGGTTAGGTGGCATTCCCCTTTGCGAAACCGTCTTTACCTCACACTTGACAGATGTTTCAGATAGACGTGAGGAGATGAACACGTTGGCAAGATGAAACTGAGGCAGCATCGCTCCTCCATGCGCAAAGATGGTTTGATAAAAAAGAAATGACAAACAGGAAAGGTGACCTGGCACACTCCGAATCCCGGAGACACCTGGAAGGATGACAGGAGCTCCTGGTGAGGCTAGTTTATGTACTCAGTGCAGCTCGGAGGTTAAGATTACAGCTCAGATTGGATCCCAGCATCATTAGGAGCCCAGGTGGAATAGAAAGGATCCACGTGGCAATGGGTAGGACAGTTAGAGTGGGGGAATGGGCATAGAGATGCTGCTGGGAAGATGTGTTGGACCCCAGTTTGACCTGCCACGCTGTCAGGGGTGCAGGTGAGGGGCTGGAAGGCCCCCCCACCATGTGAGGCCACCTTCTGGATAAAGGAATAAGCACAGAGCATGAGTGTCAGGGATGGAGTCCACTGAGACATGACTTCACAAACACAAAGAAGTGGTTTCAATGTAAAGAAAAGATTGCTCATAATTACAGGCAGGCAGGCATACTTCTCGTTTCAGTAGAGATTCTCATGCCCGTCTCAGACCTTCCGATTTTGGGGCCTGGGTCCCTGAAAGTTGCATTATTTACAAGCAAGCTGTATTCTGATACAGCCCATTAGAAGACAAGGTTGGAAATCAAAGCTGTGATGGAGGACTGGAAAGTGTCCTAAAAACATCAGAAATGATGTGTTAATATACACATATTTATCCGTAAGGGTGCTCAGCGACACTTGTTATTTTATCGTGACCATCTATAGATGCACTCAATTTGCACAAGGATCATTTCCAAGCTACTCGAAAATAATTTCAGACAGGAAGACAAGTTGTGAAAATAAAAATAATGCAAAGAGCACAGACACCCTTTTCTACACACTGTTTTATCTCATTTGCCTTATTACTTGTGGTCTCTCTCCCCACAGATACATGCACACACGTGCACACCTGTGTGTGCACACACGTGCATGGATAACATGCTTTTTTTTTCCCTGAACAATTTGAGGGTAAGTTACATACATTGTGGCCCTTTCTTCCTAAATTCTTCACCGGTGCTATTTCCTAAGAACAGGGATACTCTCTTACATAATCATCAGTCAGTTATCAACTCGGTAATTTTAACATTGATAAAGTGGTTTATCTAATCTACCATCTGTGTTCCAATTTTGTCAGTTGGCCTAATAATGTCCTTTAGATCCCTCTCTTTAGATCCCCTATTTAAGCTGAAATATTTCTGCAGTGCTTTTTTGGTGTGCTTTAGGACATTAACATCTTGAAGAATGTTCCCATGATAGAACGTTTCTCATTTGCAGCTTCTCTGATGTTTCCTTGTGATTAGGTTCAGGTCATGGATTCGATGCTGAAATTCTGCGTAGGTGATGCTGCGTCCTCAAGGTAGCATATCTGGGGACCCTCACTGGCCACCTAGCCCCAACGATGACGTTAATATGGTCATCTGGTTAAAGGGTTGTTTGATATTTCTACCATTTAATTAGTCTTCTTTTCTCCCTTGCAATTAATAGTCAGTGAGTTGACATTTTAAGACCACACAAATATCTCATTCTTCATCAAAAGTTCTCCCCAGATTTAGCATCCATCGACGATTTTTGCTTGATTGAGTCTTTACCATGATGATCCCAAAATGCTGATTTTCTGTCCCTTATACCCCCCTCTTCGTCTACCAGGTGACTAAGCTCCATCCCTTCTCCCCCATGTATTCACCTACTTATCATCAGCATGTATCATGAATTCCTGTTTATCAGCAGTTCACGACTCGCCCTCATTATTCTGGTGTTCAGATTGTCCCAGATTTGGCCAGTGGGAACGCCTGCAGGTGACTGTGTCCTTGTGACCTGTCACCGATACGTTTTGAGCACTTTCTTACTTTTGAGGTCATCCTGACCCTTTCCTGCCCCTGCCCTGGAATTAGCTGTTTCTCTGAAGATGCTTCGTTCTTTTTAGGCGACGAATCCAGAACATGGTATTAGATGTCAAGATCGGAGCACCATGGTGCTGGTTGCTACTGAGGGGTCTGGTCCTGGACTTTTCAGTGGATCGAGACAAGAAATATATGCATGTACGTGCATGTGCAAGCCAACAGACATGCAAATATATCTGCATGGCACACGGATTTTAGAAATAATCTGTTCACGCCAATACCCCTGATGGTAATCAATCACGCAGAGTTGTATCTTGCTTTCTCCCATTGCGATTTGTATATTCCTTTTGCCACCATGAGAACACAGGCTCCCATCGACATCCGTACATTGACACATTTGCTCAAACCTTTAATTCATCTGAAATACTTCCAGAATTGCAGAATTACACCCCGAGAAACCAACCTCCTAAAAAGCGGTCAGGATTTGTTTGGAATTCTGCCGCCATCCACGTCAGCCAGCACTGAGGGTCTATAATCAGACTTTGTCCTTCTGTGTCATTTGGACTTCCTCCTTTCCTCCTTCCCTCCATTCTCTCCTTCTTGTTTTCATTACCAATCTCTCACTTTCTTCTATGTCCGTCTTCATCACGGTGTGGTATTCATCTAAAATTATCTTCATTTTTTCTCCAGTTTGCTTTTGATTTTCATTTTTGTTTCCCTCCCCATTAGGACCGATTCTGTTTTATGTCTTGAGTATGCAACCATCAACGGGCCTTCAAAAGTGAAACACACCGGGAGAGGTACCCATAGCAGATCACTGCCTCCTGTATGCCTCTTTCTCCCACCTTCCTCCCTTTGTAAGTAACCCAATTTTATGGTTTCCTGGTTTCTCCTTCCTGTGTTCTTTTTGTACAAATAAGCTGATATACACATGTTTTCTTATTTTCCCTTCTTCCAACAAAATAGGTTGCTGTTTGTGCTCCTTCGTACTTTGCGGGAATTCACGAGACTTGTATTTTAGCCCGTGTTCCTCCCAGATGTGCTGTGGGACCTCTGTTTAGGAATCGATATTCCTCTTATCTCAATTTCTTCATCTACTGAATGTGAACATTTTAAAAGTCTCTATTTCTCTTATCTCTCATTGGTATCTAATAAATGTAATTTCCGGGGCGCCTGGGTGGCTCAGTTGGTTAAGCGTCTGCCTTAGGCTCAGGTCATGATCCCGGGGTCCTGGGATGGAGCCCTGCCTCAGGCTCCCTGCTCAGTGGGGAGCCTTCTTCTCCCTCTCCCTCTGCCTGCCGCTCCCCCCTCCCACTTGTCAAATAAATAAATAAAATCTTAAAAAAAGAAATAAATGTAATTTCCTTCATCTATCCATTATAAACTTAGCAATGGGTCTTGAGCAAAAAACAAAATAAGATAAAAAGCCAAACAGATACTTGGGAGAAGGGGGTGGGTAAAGGCAGGACTGAGATGAGCCCTTTTGTAGCCCAGAGAGCGTTTGTAACACTTCCCACATCTGGATAACGCACTCAGCTGTACTGTTTCCCCCTCCCCCTTTGAGGTACTTATTTATGAATAAAAACAGCACATGTCCATATAAGGTGTGCAACATGATGATTTGATGTCCATATACATGGTGAAATGATTACTATAATGCATTTCTATATAAATATTGCTATGATGGGAAAAGATAGTTTTTGTTTTCATTTATGCAAGCTTCTCAGCATGCTGGTGTGGACCAATCCACTTCTTGCCAGCGACTGTCGGAAGCAGCCTTTGATTGGATGCTCCCCTCTTCTCTCCGATCTGAGCATCGCTACAGCCGCTTGTAGCAATTAGGGCGTGTTGTGTGCAGAGACTAGAGTGTTGACTGAACCAATTAAAAGATCAATTAACACAGCACAAGTGCTTAGAGAAGGAGTTTTCCATGACACGGAGCAGACTGGCCCCAGCACACGGAGCTACAAGTGAATCCAACGTTCAGGAATCTGGAGTCTTTGTGCTTCTCTTTTTCTTCTAACATGTTCTGTATATTCCTAAACGTTCAGTGGAAGCTGGGAGATAAACTGGCTTTGGTTGCGATCGTATTTTCCTGTGGACTAATCAAATGAATTAGTAGTAACTCATAAAATGTATTGTAATTAAATGAGCCTAATAAAGTAACAATTGTAAGATAACAGAATTTATGCGAGTATTTTATTTGTGGCTCTGATAGAGTTCATCCAAAAAAAGTTTTGTCTTCTCATTCATTTTTTATACATGGTTTGGATTTCTTATCCCTGTTTTTATAACTAAAAAAAAAATAAAAGAATCCTGGTTTTAGTTTTTCTTCTTATGTTGGAATCTTGGCATATCCACAAAGTTCACACAAAACCTGGGGTGTAATAGACCCTGCGGCATGGTTCGTACAGGCCATGAGACGTCGTAAAGATGGACTACACTGGATTTTCATGTTTCTGAAGTGCGTAACTCTGGGAGGCGTCTTCTCAGCAGGTGAAAAATAAAAACTGACTCCGGGAGAATTTATCAAGGCGTCAAGTCTCACGTACTTTTATGCAGCAAGTATTTAGACAGTTAGTGGGTAGCAGAAGGTCATACGAGTGAAGCCAGGCCCTATTTCCTGCCTTTTGGTGCCTTACACTCTAGTTGGAGAGGCAAGGACCAAATATGGTTCTTCTGACGGTGGGTGACCGGGAACAGAATATGCAAATGTTTGACTCTTTTCTCTGCTTCTTACAACCCTGCAAGGTCCTCAGAGAGAGAGCTGCACTAAGAAGAGAAGCAGGGAAAATCTCTGGTGGTGTGTTATGTCCAGAGCTTTGGGGGTAAATTTCACCCCGGAAGTTCTATCCATGATGAATTAAACCAGCCTAAGAGGACCCAGGAGAACTACTTTCGTCTTGAGAGAAGCAGGTCATGTGACCTCCTTTGGTAGACTCTCACCTGGGTCCTGCCCCCTATTCTATGTGGCTCTTTCTTATTCTGGAAACCCCTACCAAATGGAAGGTATCTCCAAATCCTTCTCACTCCACAGCCACAAGGATGAGCAAGGGAGACAATTCAGAAGGGAATCCAAAGGACGGAATAAAAAGGGCATTCCTGAGAGAGTACTCCGGGCTGATTCTCTAGTGTTTACGCTTTCCTTGTCCAAACTCTCTGCCCAGCCACGGTGACCCAATAACATACTTGGCACGAGATGATTCTCGTGTTTGTTCTTGTGGATGCGAAGGTAGAAGGAGCTACAACCATCTCCTGGGCACTGGAGTGGCATTTGGACAAAAAATGACTTACCTGAGAGAGTCATGATGTAAGGTAGTGTTTGCTGGGGCACCCCAATGAGGGGAGCACTGTAGCGTATGCCCCAAATTTCTCAGTTAGGGACACCAGAATTCAGTCCGTCTAATTTTACCATCACAAGGTACAAAGTAGTTGGTAGTGTGCGGCAATTTTAAGAGGTTCAGAGAACCATGCCTCTGCACATGCCAGGAGAAACCCACCCACCCCCTGGGATGGTTCTAGCAGAAACCTCATTGGTGCCACCTCTTCTGTCACAGCTGACCAACAAGATTCCTGTCCCCACCCTGGACGCTCCTGAGTGCTCATGTACGTGTCACCCCAGGCGCGTGTGCATGGCAGGACATAGCTCACCAAGAGAAAGAACCCAAGCTGCTTGCAAGTCTGGGGAATGTAGTTTTTAGCTTTGCAGACAAAAGCATCCTGGAAGGGACAGGAATGGGTGTGGAGTGAGCCCATTTGTGTTTGCAGAAATGTTACAGGACTTGGGGGCGCCTGGGTAACTCAGTTGAGTGGCTGACTCTTGATTTAGGCTCAAGTTGTGCTCTCAGGGTCCTGGGATGGAGCCCTGGCCCGGCCCAGGTCTGAGGTCAGTGGGAAGTCTGCTTGAGATTCTCCCTGTCCCTCTGCCCCTCCCCCCACTCGAGAGTGAGTGCTCTCTCTCTCAAATAAATAAATAAATCTTAAAAAAAATGTTACAGGGGGGCGCCTGGGTGGCACAGTGGTTAAGCGTCTGCCTTCGGCTCAGGGCGTGATCCCAGCGTTATGGGATCGAGCCCCACATCAGACTCCTCTGCTATGAGCCTGCTTCTTCCTTTCCCACTTCCCCTGCTTGTGTTCCCTCTCTCGCTGGCTGTCTCTATCTCTGTCGAATAAATAAATAAAATCTTAAAAAAAAAATGTTACAGGACTTGGTTGAAGGTGGAAATAAATGGGACTTAGTTGTTGGGTGAGAACTCGGGAGGAGATGGGCCTTTGGTTGAACTAGGGTTGGGTTCTTCAGAGGAGGGACATGGGCAGTTCGGGCAAAAGGAAAGCGAAGGCTTGACATTGGGGACGGATGTGACACCTCCTATAGCAGGGGCTCTAAAGTCTGCTGAGCAGGCATGGATTGAGAATTCATGTTGGAGAGTCGGAATGAATGGGTGAGGCCAAACCGAGAACATGGGGGGAGATTTTGAAAAAGTTTGGAGACCGGAAGGAGATTTCGGACTTCTGTGTGTGGGAGGAGCGACTAGAGGTCTATAACAGAGGGGGGCACGCTGAGATCAGAGGAGTCTGAGGTTCGAGTGTGTAGGACCCCTTGAATGCATACAGCCTAGAGGCAAGGAAACCAGCCTTGGAGTCAATAATCTGGGTGGCAGGTGGTGACAGCCTAGCCTAGGGAGGCAGCAGTGAGGGTGCACACAGGCACACACACGCACACACACACACACACTCGCACAGAATGCATATCAGAGTCTTTTCAAAGGAAGCAGTGGTTTGGGGAAGGGGACCGACCAAGTTCAAGTTCTAGAAGTTGCCACTTACTAATGGCATGACCTTGACAAGTCTCTTGACATCACTGAGTTGGGTTTTGCAACTGTAAAATAAAGCCAGTACTCCTTCACCTGGGTAGCTATGAAGCTCTGAGAGTGAAGGTTTTCAAGACCATTTCGTAACCCAGGCGGCAGTACACAACATTAATTATTATTGGTATGAGAGGAAGAGTCATTGCGAGTTGGCAACTGATAAGGAGACAAGAAAGGAAACTGTTGACAATGGCTCTTGGCTTTTTCCTGAGAGCAGGAGGAGAGCAGTGAGCTCTCGCAGGAAGGGGACCCAGCAGATGAGGGCAGGTATAGCAGTCTGGATTTGAACGTGCTTGGGGCAGACGGAAGTGAGGACAGGCCGAGGAAAGTTGTAGAATCAGAACTGAAGGTCTGGTGAGGTCCAGGTAGGCTGAAACTACAACACTACTTTTGTTCTCTGTTGTTCCAGAAAAATTAGAAGAAAGGAGTATCTAGTTGATTTGCTGTGGAGGTCACTTGTTTGTTTTGGGGACATTATCCATTTTCATTCTGCTTTAGCCACAAGTCTAGAATAGGTAAGCTCTTGATGGACTGAAATATATTAAATGACGAGTGAATCAGCAGTAGGAGATTGGCCATCCAGGTTTTTGCCTCAGACCAAGGGGGTCCCAGGACATGGGACCTTCAGGGCTGAAACTCGGACAGTCTTGGGCAGGCCAGGTTGAGACAGGTGTCACCCCAACAGGCTGAGAAGAAACAGAAGGAGCGAGATGGTGACTCCTGGATCATCAAATGGTTACTGAAAGAGACTCAAGTGGCTCATGTTGGAGTAGGAAGTGTAGCTAGAAGTATTGTTTAGTAAGAGAAACTCTGGAGAGTTACAAGGTCCTGCTGTGTTCAGGGAAGGGCCAGAAAAGTCTCTCCAGGGAAGAAAGAAAACTGGCATCCACGACTCTGAGAACATAGTTGGCTTTATCCTATCAAATTAAGGAGGATACCTGGGGGAAAATGCGCAGATGATTCTCGTCACGTGGACAAACAAGGAAGTGCATGTACTTGAGGAACTTCACTTTTCTGTAAAGTGACTCTGAAGAAATATTTTCCCTTGTGCATTTAATGTGAGTTTACATTCACCTGGTTCCAGACAGAGCCATTTTCCCATTTTGAACAGAGACCTGGAAATAAAGAGGTGGACACCGGCATGGGGCAAGCCTGGCTCAGACATGATGGCGGCCTCCCCACATGACAGCAGAGCCCCAGGAAGCATCAGGTCCAGGGACAATGATCCTTGCCTCCCGGACCGTCGGGGTGAAGTCGCTCTGACAGGTTAAACCTTCTGCCACTGCACACGTCCTCGCCTGGCCCTGAGCTTTCATGCGTGACCCAGAGCTAAACGGACCTCCAAGACCTGAGGGAGGCCGAGAGTCACAAGGAAGCCAACACCTGCAAAGTATTCACGATTTTTTTTAAATTAACTGTTTTCTGCCGAAATTCAGGGGTTGCAGTCCTAACCCCCAGCGCCTCAGAACGTGACCTTATTTGGGGCCATCGCAGATGTATATGATGAGGTCCTTAGGGTGGACCCTTCCTCTGATATGCCTGCTGTCCTGATACAAAAGGGGGAAAGGTGGACACAGACCTGCCGACGGTGGGGGCGACACCAGGTGATGTTGAAGACCATGAAATTGATATGTGGACAAGCCACGGAAAGCCAAGGGTGACCCAAACCACTGGCAGCTAGGAGAGAGGTCCAGAGCAGATGCTCCCTCAAGGCTCTCCGCGGGAACAGCCCCTTGCTGAAACGTTGGTCTTGCGCCTCCCAGACTCCGGAACTCAGACAATCAATTTCTGTTGTTTAAGCCACTCGCTCTGTGGTCCTTTGTTACAGCGGCCCCGGGAAACTTAATACACTGATGAAGTTTTGTTTGCACATTTTCTCACCTAAAAAAACAGAATGTCTTTACTCCTTTTTTTTTTTTTTTAACCTTCAGGTAGAGTAGAGCAAGCAATGGTTTGAGAGATTACGTCTAAACAAACTGAACACAATCATACAAACGAGGAACACCAGAAATGTTCTTATTTGTGTGAAGTCATAGTTTTCAGGAATCGTGAGTGACAATCTCCCGGCCTCCAGCACTCATCGTGTATGAAACAAAATAGTCGTAGAAGGCCTCAGAAGATTGCCAATAAAACTGCTAAAACAGTCTTTTGATCTCAAGGCAGCACTGAGGACAGATACTTCATTCCTTCTGGAAAAGGCTTTGTTCTTTTGACTCCACTTAAGGAGGCAATAGAAAAGCATATAATACATCAGGCTTTCCTTCTTTGTAGAACAAAGTTAATCCAGGTCCTTATCATATGAAACTGCACAGGGATATAATCTTTTAGAAGACATAAATAATTCTCTGTAATACATTTGGAAATACTTTGATCTTTCTATATACTTCTCCATAGCAAAACAGTACTGCAAACTTTATTTTACATGTTTAGAAGTTTGTTAAATAAAGGTAGAGTAGGGATATTAGAGTTTTAAAATTGTGTTAAAAAAAAGGATAAAGATAATTTTATTAGATCCTGAAAATTTCTAAAATCACATGCCAGTCTGCCTCTTCCAGTCTGAGGCCGCACCATGGATTTTTCATGTATTTTCTTTTCTCGTGTTTTATTTCCTATGTTACGTGCTTTAAAAGATTCTTGAAAAGCCCATCCTCCCTTGAAAAATTTTAGGATTCACTTCTTCTAGCATTCCTGCTCTATCAGTTGTAATGGTTCTAATCTCTGCAGCCCCCAAGGTGTAATGGGCTGATCAGGGATTGGTGGGAAAGAAGAACAGTGATGGGAAAGGTACAATCTTAGAAGGTCATACATTCATTCCACAGCAAAGATCGGAGGTTCTTTTGATAGCGAGTAGGGGCTGCTGAGGAATTTGAAGAACCGAACGACAGAATCAGATTTGCCACTTGGAAAAAGCACTCTGGAAGCACTTTGGGGAATGGGTGGGTGGCCTTGGGGTGGGGGTCAGAGAGACTTGGTCGAGAGGCCGTTGAAGTCAGAAGCAGAAGGGAGCACGAGGAGGAGGCAGACAGAGCCAATAAGATTGTGTTAACTGTCTACAGGGGGTGTTGCTTGTGGTCATGTCAGTGCCAAAAACACAGGTCATATGGATGACGTGACCCATCCCTTGGTGGGAAGATAAAATTTAACGGTGAATGCTATTTAGTAAGTGAAAAAAGAAAATCCAGAATTGTCATTTGTTACCATCCTAACTACTTTAGGGTCATTCGCAGGAATTTCGAAGTTTCCCTCCCAACGATGGGAGTCTCCTTCTGAGGAATTCAGGAGATTCTAGGTCTAGAACCTTGGTTGAGGTAAACTCTTGCCCATTTGCAGAATCCCCTGTGTTAGCGCAAGTGCCAGCTACATCACTTTGCTCGATTTCTTTGCTGTGTTTGTGCTCCAGACAACTGGCGTGGCATGGCTTTTCTGATATGCTCAGGACGGGGACAGAGAGCAAGAGATGAACTCACGGGGCGCCTGGGTGGCTCAGTCGTTAAGTGTCCGCCTTCAGCTCAGGGGGTGATCCCAGGGTCCTGGGATCGAGGCCCGCATCGGGCTCCTCTGCTGGGAGCCTGCTTCTTCCTCTCCCACTCCCCCTGCTTGTGTTCCCCCTCTCTTGCTGGCTGGCTCTCTCTGTCAAATAAATAAATAAAATCTTAAAAAAAAAAAAAAAAAGAGATGAACTCAGCCCACGTTCTCCGTGGTGTCAAGGTGGCGTCTGAAAGCCCGTGTTTGGGGACCAATGGCCTCTGTGTTGTGATCCCTTGTCCCTTTTATGGAAGTTGAGGGGAGCGGTCTGTTACCTCTCAGAACTGGACATACTATTGTGTGTCGCGGGGAGCCCTGCCATTTTCCATGGGGTGCGGTGCCCAATGTTGGTTGATGGCCCCCAAGAGAACCAGCCAGGATGGCCTGCGGTTTGTGGAGGCGTGCGAAACCTTCTCCAAGTCCAGGGGCAGGTAAAGCCTGGCTTCCAGGTGTGATGGAATCCATTTCACACAGAAGGCCAATAGGTGGCAGAGCAATCTTTCCTACATGCCAGAGTGAAACTGCATCTGGAAACCTCCATTCTCAGAACTCTGTTGCTAAGCTCTGATGATAAGACATGAGAATCACTCATAACTAGACGATTTCAGAATTTTTACACACTTTATCTATTTATATATGTTAATGCTAAATGTCGTGCAAAATGATTCCAACTCATTAAGATTTTAAGTCCTAGAACAATTAGCCAAAAATATTTATAGGCACTGTTTGTTTACTTGAATCTTACCTTCTGGGGCTATACAATTTTCTCATTTTATGGGATATTTCCTCTTCTTTGTTTTTTGTTTTTTGTGGTTTTTTTTTGTTTGTTTTTTGGTGTGTAGGAAGCAAAGGTGAAAACAGTGCTTATTGTAGGCTATTTAAAACAATCATCCTTTGTCAATTAAAAAGCAGAATATCTCTAGTGAGGGTTTGTCTATGTGATTTCAAAAGGTCAGGCACCTAATAAATTTATAGACATACTAACATCTTGGAATCTGAGAAATAAAAAGATTTGTCTTTTTGGAAAATCAAACTTTTGCTCTTGACATGGAGATTAAGATACTGGCTTAGAAATCTTCCCCATTATTACTCTAACTATAGGCATTTTGCTAATTTTGTTAGTTAGTTAGTTTGGCTTTCCTGCTTTAAAAAGTCAGTATTTAGGGCTAATTCAGGAAGACCCAAATAAGAAGATTTTAGAAAGAGTCACAGATGTCTCCGTGGCTGTTCTATATTGGGAATTATCCTGTCTTTAATATAAAATGGTCTCTGGGGTTTTGTCTGCCTTGGACGCACACTTGTGGGCTTCCCTCAGAATCTCATCTTTGCTTTTACCCCCTCGTAGCCAGGTCCGAGCAGCGCTTCTGGTGAGCTCAGTGAGGCGCTGTTTCGGCCACATCATTTAAGGGGGCACAGAAAACGTCAACCATCAAGATTAATACTATTTAATGCAATGTGTTTAAAAATCAAACCTAATGCAGAAAAATCAATGATGAGCAAAATATCAAAAGTCTAAGTCATAACAGAATCAGTAGCAGTGCTACCCTGAGCCTTGTTCCCGCCTGAGGCAAAGGGGACATCAGGGGCACTGTACCCTGTCTTTATTGAAATCGTTGGTTATTTTGCTCATTATGATTTTTGGCATTGATTTTGACTTTTGAGAATATTGCCGTCAAAGCTTACTTACCTGGATTCCTGCATCTTGGGGCCCCCCAGCCCTGAAATTTTGTGGCCTGGCTAGCGTCTCACTCCGCTCAGCCTCATCCTGAGGTTGCTGGTCATTGTGGTGTTTATAAAACGTCTAGTGGCCCTTCTCAGGAACGGGAGTGTGGCCATAATCCGAAAGGAAAACAACCTGAACCGTAAAGTATGAGTAAGGATGTCCACCAAACTGCTGATGTTTCCCAAGATCACTTCAATTTTTAAAAAATCTATATTTCATTCTTAAATAATTTCCTTTGTTTCTTCTTCTTTTTTTTTTCTTTTTCTTTTTTCTTTTTTTTTTTTTTCCCTTTTCCCTGCCTTGCTTGTGGCCCGTCCACACCCTTAGCCTGTGTGTTGGGTAACCCAGCAGTGTTTCCGTAAGATGCTTGGCTCTTCCTGCAAGCGTCTCCTTTCCAGAGGTCTTCAGAGCCCAAACCACGCTGTTGCTTCCATCAGACTTCTTATTGAAGAAATTGCTACGAACTGGAACTTTTCATTTTAACCTGAGTATCTAAGTAACAGTCAAATTGAACCCAAATCTCCACATGGACCCCCCCGAATGGCTGCCCAGGGGCGCAGGGGACAGGCTTGCTAGCGACACCTTTTGCCCCAAGGGGCACCCTTTCCGCCAGAAGGTTTTTTTCTATTTTTCACTCCTGATACCCATGGAAGCAAAATCTTCTTCTTCTCATAAAGCCAACCGATGGAGTTACTCTCTGCTCTGTTGCACCCTGGAAAGCAGTTAGGGAGCCTGAGCAAGCAAGAAAGCTAGCTAGCTATGAACCATCTCAACACTTTGCTATGGAATGTGCTTTGAAGCTTGCCCAGGAAACATTTTTTTGTGAATGGAAAGAAGTATCTTTTAAAAAGCAAAACGAACTTATTCATTCTTTTTGACTCCGTCTTCCTCCCTACCGGCCCATCAAAAGTGTGGCAATCCTAACCCCAGAAGAACAAAACTCAGGGAGGGGGGCAGGCATGAGCCACAACTCCAGGCCATCCGACCACGTGCTGCCACCGAGCTCACGGACCTCACGCGCCGCAGGGGGAGGACAGACGCCCTCGCAGGGAAAGGCTCACTCGCGTTCACCATCATGCTTTTGCTTATAAACAGCGGGGAAGGAAAAGCCAGGTGTGAATACAGATCGGAAAAGTACAAGTTTGAGGTTCTGTGTCCTCAGATAGACGTGAGAGGATAAGGGAGACAAATAAACATCAGTTAGAAAAAGCATAGTCCTCTGGGAACATTCTGTGGATGGGTGATTTAAGACCCACTCAGGTCAGTGGCATCTCCACGAATTTGTTTATGGGACCATGGAGCCATCAATGGTATTTGGGATGGGTATTTAAAAAACAGTCAGATTTTAGAAAGATTTAAGTGAAAGCACTTCAAAGAAAAAAAAAGAGATTACAATCAGACTCTCTTTCTTATAAGTTTTAATTTTACGTTGAAACACTCTGAAGAAAAGGACACTTTCTGCTTAGAATCAGGTATTCAAGAGATTAAGAAGCTAAGCAAGGACCAATAGGTATTCAAATGTTCTTTTTTTCTATAACAATTCTTTCTCTGAGAATTCCAGACAGTAAATGTCATTCTTACTATGTCAATTCCCAATTAGTTTGCTATTTTTGAAAGAAATACAGAATGTTTTTACTTTTATGATTATTTTATAGCTTGCATTTTTTTAAAATTATGTTTTCCCCATCATTAAGCAATTCTGGAGAATGAGAACAAAACAAAATTGAATATTGAATAATTTAGTTGAGTTGTTTTTCTTCTTCCAAACATGTTTAAACTCATGTTGGAAAAAAAAAATTGGATGTCTTACTTTTTAAGGCTGTAAATGTATATCCTGTCTTTTCCTGAATACACAAGAAAACTGGGTTAAGCCATATTTTCTTTAAAATTATTCTTGGCAACTCTTTGGGAAAATCTGTTAGCTTGTCAAGATAAATTTTACAAGCAGTATCCCAGGTTATGGAAACCATTGCAAAATATCTGAGAGATAAAGGACCTTTGCAGAACTAGGGTTACAAATGTGTTTATGTATTTTATATATATTTTGGTACTGTGAGTACTCAAAATATTTGGATGTTGGGTAAGCTAGAGACAGCTTTCATTATTTTGTTTTATTTTTTAAGTAAGAGATACTGTAGCGAAGGAGGATTTACAGTTTTAAGGGGGCACCTGGCGAGAATGAATGCTCACATATTCTCTGAGAAGCGAATTCTCTGCTCTTCCGAGAATATTCTCTGTGGACAACTGCCTAGTGTGTTGTTTTTGTTCCCAAATGTTTATCGGGTGTTATTAATGAGGACAACACCTTACATTCACCAAGTGAGTCGGGCACTATGATTTTGAATTTGTCTATCACGTTGGCCATAAGGCCTTCTGCCTTTTGCTCTCTCTGAATATGCGTGTGAATGTCCATGCTTTTTTTTTTTTTTCCCAAATTTCTATGGGTTTTCAAGTGCTCACCTCTGGTTACTCCATCTGACACACAGACACCTGCCTTCCCTCTACCCTTGACATAGGTTGAAGTTTCCAGACTCCTAGGAAGAAAGGCCACATAAAGGAAATATGGCTCACCCGCCATGCCATTCTTTTTCATAGGATTATTACTAATAGAGGCTTGGAGAGTCCTAAATTGAAAACATAAAACTTGGGGCCGGATAAGCCTGAATTCAAACCTCAGCCCACTCACTGGCTGTGTGATTATAGACAAGTTATCACCCACGCTGAGCTCTTTGCTTTTCTGTCTCCTAAAGTTTCTGTAAGAACCTCAGTGAGATCATGGTGACAACACACTGGGATGTCCCATAAAGGATATTGGGTCGTGTTGGTGCCATTATTGCCATTGTTACTGCAGTTATGACTGATAAATGGCAATATCCCGTGTAGGAGCAAGACGATGCAAGGCACGGGAGAAGCGAGCAAGAGGCCAAGTGGTTTGGGGAAGGAGGGTTATGGACGTAAGAGATTAAGAAGCTAAGCAAGGACCAACTTGTTGAGCTGGTCAAGACTCTACCCGGACTGCAGCCCAAGGGAATGAAATGGACCTTCTGAAGCAAATTCTGTTCTTATTCTTATCAGACCACGGCCTGATGAGATAACCCGGTTGGCAGGAGGGGGACGATGAAAAGATGCCATATTTCATCACTCTGCAAGGCCAAGGGGAGTCATGTGGTAAAGATGGACTCTTGAAAGTCCTCTTGATCTAAGAAGGCAGTTGGGAGGATCCCTATGATGCAGTCCCCAGCATCTCAGCCCTCCCCATCCCCAGGTGAGCTCTGTTCCCAGGGTCCCCCTCTGCTGGCTTTCCTGCAGCCTCTGGCAGCTGGGTTAGGCCCAGGTGACTGGCCCCCAGCAAAAGCTTTGCTTGGCCTTCCCCCTCCTCTGCTTGGTTTGGCTGGTGTTCTCGGCCCCCTATCTCGGTCCTGCCCTCCACTGACCATGCTGCTCTGTTTGTCCTATTTAAGTCTGCTCCAAGAGCCATCGGGCTTGGGTAAAATTCTGGAAGGTTCTCTGGCCTGTCTTATGAGTGTTGCTCCTCTGACCTGACCCACTCTTCTCTTTTCAGAGTATGTAACTCTCTTCCCTTCCTATCTTTTAAATCTGAAGTTGATTCATAGAATTGAGACTATTTTTCACCCTTCCTAACTTGCATTGACATCGCTAGTACCCCTAAGGGCTCCATGAGTCAGCAAGACTCGATACGTATTTGATGGAGAAGTTATTTTTAAATTTTGAAAATATTTTAAAATAAAAAAAGATTACTTATGAATTGAAGGATATTTTGAATTCTTTTCTAATTCATTAGAAATAATTTTGAATAAGGCTGAGGTTAAGGATCTGAAAAGAATGTCCTTGGCCATAATCAAAGAAGTAGAGTGATCCAATTTTCTTTTTATTTATTTAGCTTTTGGTCATCTTTTTTTCCCTTTTAAAAATTGTGATAAAATATGCATGACATACAATTTATCATTTTAGCCATTTGTAAGTGTGTAACTCAGTGACATAAAGTACATTCACGATGCCATCACCACCAACTATGCCCCCAATTTTCCATCACACCCAACACAAATTCTGCTCTCCCTTCTCCCCCATCCCTCCCCCAGTCCCTGCTAACCTCT
Organism: Ursus maritimus; assembly: GCF_017311325.1. NCBI lineage: Eukaryota > Metazoa > Chordata > Mammalia > Carnivora > Ursidae > Ursus > Ursus maritimus. Next base: position 9,756,744 of record NW_024426552.1, read on the forward strand.
ATTTATTCATTGTTTTTAACCATTAAGAACCCAACTGAGCTAGCTAACCCTATGCATTCATTTATTTTTTAAAATATTTTATTTATTTACTTATTTGAGAGAGAGAGAGCTGGGGGAGGAGCAGAGGGAGAGGGACAAGTAGACTCTCTGTTAATTGCAGAGCCTGACGCAGGGCTCGAGCCCATGACCCTGAGATCATAACCTGAGCCAAAATCAGGAGTCGGACACTTAACCTACTGAGTCACCCAGGCGCCCCTGCATTCTGTTCTTTTTTAAAATTCTTTATTTAAATTCAATTTAGTTAACATATACTGTGTTATTAGTTACAGGGGTAGAGCTCAGTGAGTCATCAGTTACATACAACACCCAGTGCTCAGTCCATCACGTGCCCTCCTTAGTGCCCTGCATTCATTTTATTACCACATAACAGATGATCACAAACGGAGTAACCTAAACACTGATCTCATGGTTCTCGCAGATACAAAGCCCAGGTGTTGTGTGCCGGGGCTCTCTGCTCGGGGTGTCTCAGGCTGCGGTGAAGATGCTGGATGCTCTCACATGTGGTTCAGAGACCTTCTCCAAGCTCGCTGCTAGTGGAACTCATTTCCTTGTGGTGCGTGACTGAGGCCCTCATTTCCTTAATACACGTTGGCCTCCCTGGCTGCCAGGAACTGCTGGCTGTTCCCTGCCATCAGGCCTTCGTAGTGATTTGCAGATGGTAGCTGCTGCTTCCTCCAGGCCAACAGAAACCTATCCCAACTTCTTCCTTGGGGATCGGCCAGAGAAACTTTCTCTTTTAAAGGCCTTACCTGATGAGGCCAGGCCCACCTGAGTAACCCCCCCTCCCTTTTGCCATATAAGAGGACACAATCTCAGGACTGATATCTCATTAGAGTCACAGGCTATATAGGGCGTGTACACACCAAAGGACGATATCCTGGGGACCAAGGTACAATTCTGCCACCGCATCCGAACAGGGCCAGGAGTCCAAATGCTCTGTAATAGTTCTTTCTGTGCTTAATTTCTACCAAACTGTTTCTGGTGTTCTGCTTTTTGAGGCTGTGCAGGTTGGATACTGGAGCCTGGAATGGAAGTCTCCAGCTCTAATTCATGTGAACTCGATCAGATCCTTTCACTTTCTGGATTATTTAATCCTTGCCTGCTTTCAGGCTTCCTCAGTAAAAAGGGCTATCGATCTGTGATATGATGGACAATCACCCATTCACTCAACAAACACTCCCTAAATATCTTCCATGTGCCAGTCCCTGGGAGGGATATGACTACTGCCAGTTCTGCATATCTCTTCAGGAGATCCCCTTAGTCATTTGGGTGCTGAGGAGACATCAACTATCAGATCAGGTAAAATTCCTGCCTTCTTGGAGCTGACATCGTCATAAGGAAACAGAAAGCAAGCATTATTCATATATAAAATCTAGAACATGCCAGAGTATGGTGAATGTCATGGATAAAGACGGTTCTGGGTAAGGCTGCATGGGAATGCTGGGTGGCAAGGTGGAAGGAGGCGTGTAATTTTCAAGGGTGGTCTTTATTTATTTATTTTTTAAAGATTTTATTTATTTGACAGAGAGAGAGACAGCCAGAGAGAGAGGGAACACAAGCAGGGGGAGTGGGAGAGGAAGAAGCAGGCTCCCAGCGGAGGAGCCTGATGTGGGGCTCGATCCCAGAACACTGGGATCACGCCCTGAGCGAAGGCAGACGCTTAAGGACTGAGCCACCCAGGCGCCCCATCAAGGGTGGTCGTTAGTAATACAAACGTCCTAGGAATAACCGCCAGGTGATATTTTGAAGTTCTCTCTTGAAAATAATCATTAACAGAGAGAGGCCTTTATCAAGCATGCAGCTACACGGAACGATGCGCTGCTGCGCTGTTGAACGGGATTCCGTGTCCGTGGCTCCGCCCACAAGGAGCGCAGGGTTCCAGTCTCCTGCGCCCCGGGGGGCAGCAACGGAATTGACTTCCCAAGGTCACCCAGCCCCAGCCCTCCTGACTCCTCAGGCCGTGCTCTTCCACGATACCTCCAGCCAGGTCCTCAAGGACCTCCTATTCCCACGCACTCCCACAGTGCCCAGCAGGTGCCTCTCTCTAGCCTGAAAGTGCCCGAGGGAAGGGACCATACCTTGGTTGATGCTGGATTCATTTTCTAGGGTGGTCATAGTGAAGTACCACAAACTGAGTAGCTTTAAGCCTCAGAAATGTGTTGCCTGGAGGCTAGAAAACCAAGATCAAGGTGTCAGTCCGGTTGGTTCTTTCTGAGCTGCGAAGGAGAATCTGATCCATGGTTCTCCCAGAGTTTCTGGTGGTTTGCTGGCGAGCTTTGGCATTCCTTGCCCCACCTCTGCCTTCACCCTCACTTAATATTCTTCCTAGACGCATGTCTGGGTCCAAATTTCCCCTTTTTATAAGGACACCAGTCATATTGGATTGGGGCCCACCCTAAGACTTTGCCTTAACTAATGACACCTGCCAAGCCCCAATTTCCAAATAAAATCATATTATGACATCCTGGGGGTATTAATAAATGAATTTTGGTGGACACAATTGAACCCGTAATGGATGTTATAGCCCTAGCACATAGCGTAGAAGTGGTACTTAATACAAATATGATCGGTAAGCCAAAGAGCGTACCTTGTCTCCCCCAGATTCTACCAGATTGCCATGATCTGCCCCCTGTTGATCTACCTTTCTTTTCTTTTTTTTATCTCTTAGCATCTCTCAGGACACTGTCTATCAGCCATGGGATCTAGTCTAGGGATATGTACCAATGAGAGAGGACTAGATCCCCAGAGGTAGTTCCCAAAGGAAACCTTGACTGGTGGACGTTCTGACGACAGGAGGGAAGGTCTGCACACAGGTGGCTCTTTTAGAGGTGGTCTCTGAGATGACGTAAAATTCCAAACTCTGGTGGTCTACCAGTAGAGCATTTTGGCCAGATTTCTCCGTGCACATGTTCGAGTGAAATTTCACCATAAATATTTCATAACTGCAGAAGCACAGGGAGATCCTAGGATGTCCATTTCAAGGCTCGGCCCAATTTTAGTACCTCCCTGAAGCTTTTGAGAATTTTTTCAACCAAGAGGAAAGTCTTCCTTCTCTCAATTCCTGCAGCGCCTACCATCTCCAGCATCCACAAGTGTATTGTCCCAGAATTGATTTTATCGTAACTGTTGGCCAAGAGATTGAACAGATGATTGGGGTAGTCCAGAGATGGCCTTATATGCTAGCAGAGTAAGTTTCCAAGTTCAGGCATGCTGGGAAATTCCTCCTCTGTTTTAAATAATTCATTCTACCTCGGTACCAGAAATTTCCTTTAGTGCAGGAAGATGACGTACATCACAATGATCAAGGTAAGACATTTACTTCAGTTTATACTAAGATGTGAGTGACTGATATGACATCCTCATCCAAGGTTAGGTGTTTCGTTGTTTTGTTTTGTTTTTTGTTTTTAGGCTAGGTTTTGATAAAAGAAAAGAGAGCAAGGCAATACAGAGGTTGCTTAAAGGGAGGAGAGAAGAGGTAGTAGGGAAAGTGAACCAAAGCAGAAGGAAGGGTACAGAAGAAGGAGGGAGGAGTCACCAGAGATTAATTTGATTTACTCTATAATTTTGCCTGTAGCTATGTCTGGAAGAGAAAAGAAGATATGAAACCTTCTTGTTCCCTTGGTTCCCAAGAGAATCATTCTATCCCCTCACCTATCAGGCTGCTTTGTCTTTCCTTTTCAAAATGAAGATTTTCTTAACAAAGGAATGTGAATGCCTAAACATTTAGGAATATGCTGGAGGCTGAAGATTTTATCCTTCAACTTCATCTTATACTCCAATTGAGAAAATCCTACACATACCCACCTAAGAAGAGAAAGTCCCAATCTAAGCACTAGTAAATTTGTGAAATAACCATGAGAAAAGGAAATCCATTGATCAGAACCTCTCTGGGAAGCTGTGAGTTCAGTAAGTTTTGTGGTACTTAGGAATCGCAGAAAGATCCTCGGGAAAACTCTCGGATAGATGGAGGTCCCTTGTCTTCTGTAATTTAAAACATGTCCCATCAGGCCAGTAAATGTGCTAGTGCGAGCTAAACTCCAACGAGCTCCATCGAGAGGGAAGTTCATTATATCCAACCAACTGATAGTTCAGTTAGGCTCTGATGAGAGATGTGCCTCCAATTACGTCTAAGTATTCATTCTAAAGCATGCCAGAAAGTTTGAGGGGAAAGCTTAGCCACAGACAAGCCAAAGACTTGTCTTGCATCTATAAGGCAGAACTTAAACCCCGTTATTGGAACATGCACACATTCATAGTATTAAAAAAAAAAAAAAAAAAGGTCAGCCAGGAAGAAATGCCAGACACTCTGCTGGCTTGGCTCTGCCCTGACGTATGTTCATTCATGGGCACGGAGCCGAGACGGGGCTGTTCTCAGCCCAGGCCAGACTTAATGCTTCGTTACCTTGCCCACCTCAACACAGGATGTAATGTTGAGCATTGAGCAGTAATAGCTGGCAATAGAAATCGACATAAATTACTGTATGTTTAAATACTTGGATGTTTTTCCAGTGTATGTTCACAGACTGTATTCTGAAAATAATTTGGTAGGGTACTTAACAAACCATAGATCTTTGATCTTAAGTGAATTGAATCTAGTAAATATTTTCTTATTGTGAGGGCCAATTTCTGTACAGCATGCGAAATACAAGGGAAACAAAGCTGCGATTTTTCTTATTGAGCTTGTGTCTTTTCCAGTAACTGGGAGTTTGGGAGAGCAAAGAAAAGAAGAGCACAAGACCAATTTTCTTTGCATTTGTGAAGTATTTATGTCATGGGTAGCGTTCCCTGTAGTAGATGATATGATCATTTTACGTTTGCCTGTATACTTGGAATCTTATAATTATTATAAAATCAGGTCAATTGGAAAATGCTAGTAAGATTCCTTCTTTTTTAAAATGTTTGAATTTGTTTTTAGAGAGACAGAGAACATGGGAAGAGGGGCGAAGGGAGAGGGAGAGAGAGAATCCCAAGCAGGCTTCACGCCCAGCACAGAGCCCAACTCTGGGCTGGATCTCACGACCCTGAGATGAGGGCCTGAGCCGAAATCAAGAATAGGACACTTCACTTACCACCCAGGAGGCCTGAGATTCTTTCTTTTTTAAAAACCACTTTTTGGGGTGTTATTGACATGCAAAAATCTGTGCATATTTAATGTCTACGATTTGATGATTTTGGTGAAAATTACACAACTGTGAGATCATCATCTTTGCCATAAACATATCTATCACCTCCAAAGGTTCATATTATCCTCATTATTATTATTACTATTTTTCTAATAAGAACACTTAACCATGTGATCTACCCACTTAGCAAATCTTAGGTATACAATAGTATTACATATAGGCTCTATGCTATAGATAGATTTCGAGGACTTCTTCCTCTTGCATACCTGAAACTTGGCACCCTTTGACTAATATAATTTGATAGTTTAAAATTTCTCAAGTGAACCTGTCCATATTACAAGGGCTACTTCAGCTAGAAAGGAAGGAGGGAAAAAATCTGAATGCAGCGTGGAAGGAATAGGAGGTTTTGAGCACATAATTTAAAGCTCCAAAGGTAATAAGCATTGACTGACTGATCAAAGCAAAAGTCTGCTGCATCTGGCCTGACATTTTGCCTTTTTCTGTCCATTCACAATATCTTTAGAAAGTGTTGACAATGGCTGGATCATAGGGTAGCTCAATTTTTAACTTTTTAAGGGACCTCCACACTGTTTTCCAGAGTGGCTGTACCAACTTGCATTCCCGCCAACAATGTAGGAGGGATCCCCTTTCTCCACATCCTCTCCAACAATTGTTGTTTCTTGCCTTGTCTATTTTTGCCATTCTAACTGGCGTAAGGTGGTATCTCAGTGTGGTTTTGATTTGAATTTCCTTGATGGCTAATGATTTTGAACATTTTTTCATGTGTCTGTTAGCCATTTGTATGTCTTCATTGGTAAAGTGTCTGTTCATATCATCTGCCCATTTTTTGATTTGTTTATTTATTTCTCATGTATTGAGTTTGAGAAGTTCTTTGTAGATCTTGGATACCAGTCCTTTATCTGTAGTGTCATTTGCAAATATCTTCTCCCATTCCGTGGGCTGCCTCTTAGTTTTTCTGACTGTTTCCTTGGCTGTGCAGAAACTTTTAATCTTGATGAAGTCCCATAAATTCATTTTATCTTTTGTTTCTCTTGCCTTTGGAGATGTGTCATGAAAAAGGTTGCTTTGGCCGATGTCGTAGAGGTTGCTGCCTATGTTCTCCTCTAGAATTTTGATGGATTCCTGTCTCACATCGAGGTCTTTCATCCATTTGGAGTTTATTTTTGTGTATGGTGTGAGATAGTGGTCAAGTTTCATTCTTTTGCATGTAGCTGTCCAATTTTCCCAGCACCATTTATTGAAGAGACTGTCTTTTTCCCACCGGATGTTTTTTCCTGCTTTATCAAATATTAGTTGCCCAAAGAGCCGAGGGTCCATTTCTGGGCTCTCTATTCTGTTCCATTGGTCTATGTGTCTGTTTTTGTGCCAGTACCATGCTGTCTTTGTGATCACAGCTTTGTAGTACAGCTCGAAATCCGGCATTGTGATGCCCCCAGCTTTGTTTTTCCTTTTCAACAGTTCCTTGGAGATTCGGGGCCTTTTCTGTTTCCATACAAATTTAAGGACTGTTTGTTCCAGTTCTTTGAAAAATGTCCTTGGTATTTTGATCGGGATAGCATTGAAAGTGTAGATTGCTCTGGGTAGCATGGACATTTTAACTATGTTAATTCTTCCAATCCATGAGCATGGAATATCTTTCCATCTTTTTATGTCTTCCTCAATGTCTTTTAAGAGGTGATTTATAGTTTCTAGAATAAAGGTCCTTTACTCTGGTTGTAATTCCAGGTAACATATGGTTTTTGGTGCTATTGTAAATGGGATGGATTCCCCAATTTCTCTTTCTTCGGTCTCGATGCGTGTACAGAAATGCAACTGATTTCTGAGCATTGATTTTGTATCCCGCCTCACGTTACTGAATTGCTCTATAACCTAATAGTTTGGGAGTGGCTTCTTTTGGGTTTTCCATATAGAGTATCATGTCATCTGCAAAGAGAGACATTTTGACTTCTTCTTTGCTGATTTGAATACCTTTGACCTTTTTGTTGTCTGATGTGCTGTGCAAGGACTTCTAGTACTAATGTGAATAATAGTGGCGAGAGGCATCCTTGTCGCTGTTCCTGACTCTTAAGGGAAAGGCTTCCAGCTTCCCCATTGAAATAATATTTGCAGTAGGCTTTTCATAGATGGCTTTTATGAGATTGAGAAATGTACCTTCTATTCCTACACTCTGAAGGGTTTTAATCAGGAAAGGATGCTGTATTTTGTCAAATGTTTTTTCGGCATCGATTGAGAGGATCATATGGTTCTTGAGTCTTTTCTTGTTGATATGATGTCCATTGCACTACTGGGTGTTTACCCCAAAGATACAGACGTAGTGAAGAGAAGGGCCATATGCACCCCAATGTTCATAGCAGCAATGTCCACAATAGCTAAATCGTGGAAGGAGCCGAGATGCCCTTCAACAGATGACTGGATTAAGAAGTTGTGGTCCATATATACAATGGAATATTACTCAGCAATCAGAAAGAACGAGTTCTCAACATTTGCTACAACATGGACGGCACTGGAGGAGATAATGCTAAGTGAAATAAGTCAAGCAGAGAAAGACAACTATCATATGATTTCTCTCATCTATGGAACATAAGAACTAGAATGATCAGTAGGGGAAGAAAGGGATAAAGAAAGGGGGGGTAATCAGAAGGGGGAATGAAACATGAGAGACTATGGACTATGAGAAACAAACTGAGGGCTACAGAGGGGAGGGGGGTGGGGGAATGGGATAGGCCGGTGATGGGTAGTAAGGAGGGCACATATTGCATGGTGCACTGGGTGTTATACACAACTAATGAATCATCGAGCCTTACATCGAAAACCGGGGATGTACTGTATGGTGAGTAACATAATATAATAAAAAATCATTATAAAAAAAAAAAAGAAAAAAAAAAAGAAAGTGTTGACAAATTTTGACAAAAATCCCACACTATTGAATAATCGAATCTATACTTTAACTTTGATCTACCTTCTTTTCGCCAAATAAAATGTGCCAAATGAGATTTTTCAATGGATTTCAATGCAATTTGATTTGAGGTTACAGAATGATGGGAACATACTGGATGGAAATTCATGTGTCATGGACTCCACCACGCCAAATAAATGGTCTCCGTGTGCAAATTTGTCTATTGGGTTGTTAAATGAGTGCTTTCAATGGTGGTGAGTGGTTTTGAGATGATTTGTAAACTGCTGAAGTGCGTGTGTGTGTGTGTGTGTGTGTGTGTGCACTATTAGTTATTCTGACATTTGGCAAGAAAATAGCAGTTTAAAAGATTAGGGCGCCTGGATGGCTCAGTCATTAAGCGTCTGCCTTTGGCTCAGGTCATGATCCCAGCGTTCTGGGATGGAGCCCCACATCGGGCTCTCTGCTCTGCTAGGAGTCTGCTTCTTCCTCTCCTGCTCCCCCTGCTTGTGTTCCCTCTCTCACTGGCTGTCTCTTTCTTTCTGTCAAATAAATAAATAAAATCTCTAAAAAAGATTAAAAAATATTTCTAGTTGCTATATATTTATTATACTTATATAGTTAAAAAAATCGACATGATTCTGAATTAGAATTTAAGAAATCTGAAAGGACATCTTGGCCAATCCACTCAACACACACACAAAAAAATGGATGTGAAACCTCAAGTTGCCTGTTGTTTGGTTAGAGTCATATCACCAGTATCTCCTGCTGGAACTCCATGTCCAGTGCTCAGACACCATCTTTTCCGATGTTAGTTAGTACAAGCTCAGATTACTAAAATGTACCACAGTATTCCAGGAAATCTGGGATCTTTCTGAGAAGGAATGTCCTCCAATATCTGTTCTCAGGTCCTGACAGTGGTTCGTACTCCTGGTCTATGGAGGTCTATGTTCGTACTCCTGGAGGAGGAGGACTGTTTTTGCTGGATCTCAGATTCATAAAGCGGCTCAACCTTGAAACTTCGGCAAGATCTTTAATTGATGAGATATTATATTTGTATGTACATATTAAAAACAGTAATTTGTTTAACATAAAATTTAAAAATATACCACAATACAGACAGCATGCTTTAATATTACATTTATTGGAATATTCAAGAATAAAAATGCCTAAGGTCCATTAACGCTGAGAGGTCCTGTTAATGTTCATGACTCAAAGAACCCATGTTTTCCTTCTTTCCTTGAGAATTATTGGAGGAAATATCTGTTTTTCCCTAGCCAAAAAGTGTGATAGAATCCTGGCTCTATCTTCTCCTGTTCAAATTCCACAAATTCTTCATGAAATTTTGTTTTTGATTTCCTGAGATTGGAGACACTGTGATCTTTTCAACATTCAGCACATTAAAACTTTGTGTTTTAATTTTCTGTGTTCGTATCTTATCTCCCCCCTCCCCACCATAAATGGTAAGACCCTTGGTGGCAAAGCCAGAGTCTTGCTCATCTTTGCATTCTTCGCCCAGAGGAGAAACTTGGTGGTGATGTCTAATCTAATTTCAAGTGTTGTGGACTGAATGTCTGTGTCCTCCCTAAATTCATATCTTGAAATCCTAACCCTCAATGGGATGGTTTTAGGAGGGTGAGGTCTCTGGGAGGTAATAGGTTATGAGGGTGGAGCCATCATGAACAGGATTAGTGCCTTATAGGGAGAAACATCAGGGAGTTCATCCTCCTTGCTCTCTGCACAGGAGGATACAATGAGGAGATGGCTGTCTGCAAACCAGAAAGTGGGCTTTCACCAGGCACCCAATCTGCTGGCACCTTGATCTTGGACTTCTCATCCTTCAGAACTATGAGAAATACACGCTTGTGTCTACGCCACCTGGTATACGGTAATTTGTTATAACAGCCTGAACTCAGACTACAAGATATGCATATGGAGAAGAGTTGGGAGAGGCTCGGAGATGGAGATTGGAGCTTGATTTTGTATGGTTATGAGGTTTGGGTTTTATTCCAAAGATAACGGGGACCACCAAGAAATGTTGGCTAAGAAAGAATGTCATGAGTAGAATGTGCCCCTGGAAACTTAGTATGATCAATTCACGTGTGGAAGATTGGAGGGAGACCTTTGTAACATTTCAGAAAGCTGGGAATATTGGTCTGATTTTGGTGGTAGTAGAAAGAGGGGTAAAAACTGGAGTTATAATGAGAGTGGTATTGATCGGAAATTGGCTTGAAATTGATTGGATCACAGAACTATATTAAAAATGACCTTGTGGATCAGACTGCCTAGTCATGCCTTGCCCCTGAATCTCCCTGGAACACAGGTGGCAGGTGGTGGACCAAGATCGGATGCCCTAATGGCAATCTCACTATCTCCTAATGCATCTGTCACCACCTTTGGGCAATATGAATCTTTTTCCTTAGAGTAAGCCAGAAATCTTCTGCATCATTCCCTTCCACGGGTCCTGGTTCTGCCCTCTAGGATGGTGCTAAATAAATCCACATCATTGTTCTTTAATTATTTGAAGATAGCTGTACTGTCCCTTCATGGTAAAGCTTCGTTAGCTTCTGGTCCAGCCCTTTGTCATGTCACGTTTCTTCGCCATCATGGTTGTTTTCCTCTGGATGACCTCCAGTTTGTCTGGGCTCCACATGAAGTATGGCAGCCGGACTTACTTTAGCAGATATTCTTGGATCAGGGCCAAAGCTGCAAACTCAAGAGAAATTGGGGAAAAAGAAGAAGTCACACAGCCCTACGTGTAGAGAGACTGAAAGACACTGAGCCCAGGGATGCTGTGGTAGGCAGCTTCTAAAATGGCTTCCAGTGATCCTTATTTCCTGGTATTCATATCCTTGTGGAATCACCTGTCTGTACACTGGACCTGGTGATTTGCTTCTAATTAATAGAATGTGGTGAAAGTGATGGGATGTCACTTCTGAGATTAGGTTGTAACAGAGTGACTTGTCTTGCTTGTTCTCTGTCTGGTTCTTCTTGCCTGTTCACTCTGAAAAAGCAACCCACTGCATGGTGAGCTGCCCGTTGGACAGGCCGATGTGCCAAAGGGCTGAGGGTAGCCTTTCTCCAGAAGCCTGAAAGAAGCTGAAGCCTTCAGTCCAAGAGCCCAGGAGAAACCAAATCTTGCCAACAGTCATGTGAGTGAACTTGGAAATTCATCTTTCACTGATCAAGTCTTAACTCAGAGGATGTGTGATAAAAACAATTTTAAACTATTAGGTTTTGGAGAAACTTATGCATCCACAGAAATTGAAAACAAACACTTTTTTACTGCCCCTAACCTAGAAAAACAGAGATGGAGATGTTGGGGCGCCTGGGGGGCTCATTCGGTTAAGCGTCTGCCTTTGACTCAGGTCATGATCTCAGGGTCCTGGGATTGACTCTTGTGGAGCCCCATGTGGGGCTCCCTGCTCAGTGGGGAGTCTGCTTCTCCCTCTCTCTCTGCCCCTCCCCTCAGCTCCTGCATATATTCTCTCTCTCTTTCTCTCTGTGTCTCTCAAATAAATAAATAAATAAAATCTTTGAAAAAAGGTAGAGATAGAGATGAGGGTAGATTTCGCAGCTCATATGGGGGTATTGAAGAAGAATGGAATAGTGGCTGGGGCCATGGCACTGTTGATGGCAGAGCCACAGAAACGCCATGATGCCAACAAGTAACAAGAAAGCAAGGAGGAAAGTGTTTGCCTTGGTTGTTCACAAGCTCACATGAAACTCCCCAGAAACCTCCATGTTATGAGTGATACATACTTACTCCATGATAGGGAACATCTTTAGGGAGTGTATCAATTTGCTAGGATTCCGTACAAAGTACCATGCACTGAGCAGCTTACACAACAGAAATTCATTGTCTCCTAATTCTGGAGGCTGGAAATCCCTATTCTGGTATGATCTCATCCTAACTAATTACATCTGCAATGGCCCTATTTCCAAATAAGGTCACATTCTGAGGTACTGGGGATTAGGACTTCACCATATGAATTTGGGGGAGACATAATTCAACCCATTACAGGGAGGAGGAGAAGTAAATGACACCTGGGAACAATGAATGGGAAGTCTGATGTGTCTGTGATGATTTTTAGAAAGAGATTTAAAGCAGATATGAAAGCATGACTTGAATTGATGAAGTTGAGCGGAAGATAGGATGTTCCGCAGTCTTGTCCAAATGATGGAGTAATTTCACACTTTAAAAAGGTCTTAAAAAATATTAACAAAGTCCCTAAGTGATTCTTATGTAACGTAGCAAGTTGGGGAATGTTGATGTAAAGGAAAACTCTTTCTCAAAGAAGACTGATTGAAGAAACAGAGCTGGGGAGAGTAAGTGAGGAATCCAATTGTGCTCAAATATGAATCACTCTCACATGGAAAGGAGGGTCAGATTTGCGCTGAATTCCTTCCAATGTTTGAAGCAGACCCAAGAGGTGGAAGCCTTCGTGACAGTAGATTTTAGCTTAATAAGAAAATACTTACTTTTCAGTAAGAAAATACTTGCTGACTCAGCCAAGCTTTCCAAAATGAAGACTTTCCAAATGAAGCATTTCAACTCTTCATAAATGAGATGCGTTATTACCAGTCTCTGAGTGCCCCGCATGAGGGATGCCCAGAAAGGCAAAGTGATGCCTCAGTGAGGATATTCCATGTGAACTTAAGTGTCCTGAAGTTCCTCACCGGTCTGAAATGGCTATGCTTCTGCCACAGTCTGATTGCCTGCTTTGTCAAATATGGTAGAGGAGTCCGACTTCATCTGTTTTGGAAGAACCCGTGTTGCTTCTAGTGCAATCCACTGTTCAAGTCCTCACAAACTGTCCGCAGAACAGTTGATTCTTGAGTCATGTTAGAAATGGTCATTTCGCAGGACTGATCTTGTTCCCCATTGTAATTGAGAAGTGTATTCTTCATCGGTCTCAGATCTGCCCCCCAATTCTCTATAGTTCTTTAGAGACTGATGACTCAGTGACCACGCCTGCCAAATGTCCTATCCAACAGTTGGGTTCGGAGGCATAACAGACTTGGGAAATGGCCCAATGTAGCGGTTAACTCCTTGGCTTTCAGAGCTCACACTGTACAAAGCTTGGCTCAGACCTTTCATAGCTGAGTGCTTTGAACACCCTGTAGGGTGTCAGTTCCCTCAGCTGTAAACCTAACATCCTAATTTGGAGAGTGGCTTTAAGGAGTGGATGAGAATGCATATGGCACACCCAGGGGTACTACAAGAAGGCCATCTCTCCCCATCACTAGCTCAGGCACCAGCTTCATCATCGCACGAAGTCTGTGGAGGCAAACCAGATTCTCAACAAAAGGGATGGATGCCTCGTAGGAGCTGAGGTAGTTCCAAGTTCTTTCCATTGTCTGTGACACATACTGACCTCTTTCTCAGTGCAACATGATACTAAAATCTGCCCCCTCCTTTTTGTCCTTGGGAATTTTTAAAAGACTCAGTAGGCTTCGGGACTTCAGAATTTCCAATAATTTCATTACAAGCTGCTACTGGTTATGCGTCTTTCCTTCTTCTGATTATGAGTCTTTCCTTCTGCTGTCCAGGTGTCAGAGTTGCCCCAGTTGCTGGAATACCCCTGGACACTCCTTCTCATCTCCGCAGACATTGTTACTTGATTTTCCTCTTAAAGGATATTCCAGTTTGTCATCAGAACTTCATTTTTGCAGGATTCCCTTCCTTCTTGAAATAATACCTTTTCTTTTGTTATATATGAAAAAAATACACCCACCACAGTCTTTGGAACACCATAGGTGTCAAATGAAACTTTTGTTTTCCTTAATTCTTTAGTGGCCATTACATCCTCTAAAGTAACATGTTCTTCCAAGAGTTCCTTTCTTCTTATTCCAACCATCTGCTTGGATGCAGAGTAACCATGCTCTGTATCTTGTTGGGAGATGAAATTAACTTTGGGAGTAAATAAGAAGGAGATGGAGATGGTGCTCAGTTTCATAGCCTGGGGCCCGGGAATTGGTAATGGTTTTTACAGAAAGAAGGGAAAGTGGGAATAGGCTTTATTAAGAAGAAAGGAAATTTCAAGATGTGTTTCACTTTTAATGTTAGGTTTTATGTGCCGGTGGGATATGCTTGTGTATCATGATCTGTTCAGCAGATAGTTTATGGTACAGGTTGGCCTGGCTCTCCACATTTGGGAATGACCCACGGACAAGATGGGGACAAGGGGAGTCCTGTTCATGGGGAAACCACAGGGAAAATAGTGTGGGAAGCGTAGGGATCCCCTGCCAACATTTGGGTCCACTGAAGACAGAAGAGAAACCATCACAGGTAAGAGCAGAATTAGATGAGTGTTTCACTCTAGGATAGAAGCAAGGGGACGTTTGAGTGGTTTAAACAATTTTGAAACAGATAGTGCAGAGAAGTTACAGAAGGTAAAAATTGAAAAAGTTTCTTAGATTGGGCCACTCAGCATGAGAACAACAATAACACCCTCCAACATCCAGCACTACTGATCACTGGGATGGGACCACGACGGCGCTAAGCACTTGCTTCCCTTCATCAGTACAGCACCTGTATGAGATACTGGATTTGTTATAACTTGATTTTAAGATCTTCAGGAAGAAGACATTATATAGATGAATTAAAAAGACTCAATCGCTTTAGCCCTTAGAAGATCTGAGGTTCCAAGTCTTGGTAGCAGGAGTTCCTTAACAGTTAACGTGTACAGAAAACTCGCTAGTGTAGGGCTGAAGAACAGATTATAAAGGTCAAGGACACTTTGGGTGATGAGGAAGTAATAGCAACTACTTTTTCAAGAAATTTGGCAGGGATGACAAGGAGAGAGAGAAGACAAGAGTACGGTTGAGAGAAGTTTAGGGTTTTAGTTTCTGAGGATGGGACAGACAAGATATAAGTCAAAGAGATGGAGTTGGCAGACATTAAAAGAGAAGGAAGGGTTTTATAAACACCTTATCTGGACAATTGTGGTAAAATGAGTGTTACAATAAGCTAAAAATTTAAAAAACAAACAAAACCAAAACAAAAACCCAACTTGTTACTAGGGAGGTCAGGAACAGGTGTCTCAGGGCATGGCAAAGGATGGACACAAGGGCAGGAGAGGAGAGAAGATGACTCATTTCAAAAGAGAAGAGAAGGTTGAGAGCGTTTGTGGAGAGAGCCCGGTAGAGGCTGCCCCAGGTAAAAGAAGCTGAATGAAAGTATGCAGTGTGGACCCCAGCTCTTGGTAGGACAGAGCTAGTGATGCCTGCCCAACAGCCTTTGTTGGATCAAGTTTCTACTGAAAACCGTGTCATCAGCTATGACATTTCAGACGGGGGAGGAAGCCACACTTGCGTCTTTGCAATATGTGTCCCGGGTTATTGGGCATTTTGTCAGCTATAAGGTGCCTGGCTTGGCGCTCTACTTGGCGGTATTTTATGGAATAGCAGAGGTCAAACCAATTTCAATTTCAAATATTAACATAACTAGAAGTTCCTTGTGTCTTAATTAGAGGTCATCAACTTCCTTGTAAAGTGCTCCCTGTCAGGACTGCCTGTGGGTAATTTGGGGAGTTCAGTGAGGCTTAAAATGATAGATTTGATAGTCAGTTGTGTTTTGTTTTTTTTTTTTGTAAGTCAGATTGTTTTGTTCTTCAGCAAATAATGGGTAGCCCAGACTCCAATTAGAGCAGTATTCAAATAATTTTAGATTTGCATATTTGAATTGGCCGTCTTTGGGAAGGAGAGGCCAGGCCATGCAGCTCTCCAATTATTTAGAGCAATTAGAGGAGATAATCAGACACTTCTGAGGTCTCATTAGCAGGCATGTTGCCTGCTCCGACATCTCTGAAGATCACAGCAGCGACTGGGGCTGGCCGCCCACACTCCCCTTCTGGAGAGTTCTGCAGACAGTGACTCACTTTGAGTGAAACAAAGGTAGCTATTTTCACAGCCTAATTTTACTTTCCCTCTGAAAGTCATTCATTACTGCCATTTCTCTAAAATATACATTGTAAATACCAATGTCTTTTTCTACTTCAAAGCTCTCTAAATTTTGTTTTAGTTCTAAACCCATCATCATCTCGGTACTTAATACCAGGCCGTAGTAATTTCCCAGCAATAAAACTCGGTGCTTAGAAAACTAACTTTTGGGAAATGAGGTATCCAGCATTCTAAATTTTGGTGCATTCAACTCTAATCCTTTTCACTGATGATAAGCACCTTAAGAACAGAGATGAGTTTTGGTAGGAAAAATCCTCCAATTGACAGAAGCATGATCTTAGTTCTGTTTATTATTGTACTTGGTATCACAGTTTCCAAATGAGGGATTTCCTCTGTATTGACACCCAAGCCTCCCATGCTGGCAGAGCCTCCAAGTCACCCTCCAACCGCTGTGCAGAGTCAGAAGGATGGTTTTCCTTTCCCTGGATCCTGCTGCACCAAGCAGAGGCCTGCCTCTGTCCCCATGTAACCCCTGCCCCCTGGACTCCAGAACATGCCTGCATTCCAGAATCTAGATTTTAAATTAGAGCAAAGTAACCGCTCTCTGCATTTTCAAGGTTCCACTTTAATTTCCATTTTAAGCATAGGTAGAGTAGAAAGAGAGCTGGCTTGGATCGGCAGGTGTAGTAATTATTAATTTATTAACATTGGGCCAGTGACACATCACCTCCCTGCCCATAATTTCTTCACCTCCCAACATGGCGGTCATCGTATACAGTACGTGACTTCTCCGCCATATTCAGTTGCTCTAAGATCCAAATGGGATGATGTTTATAAAACAGTTTTGGAAACAATGATTATATCACATACATTTTCACATGTGCAGGGAATTCTTACTGTTTCCAAAATTCTACAAAAGGTAGAATTTGAGGCGGTACTGCTTAGTGGTTTCGAGCGTGGGTTCTGAGCCAAACTGCCTGGGTTTGAATTCTTGCTGAATTCTCAGCTCACTAGCTGTGTGGCCTTGGGATGTTATATGATCCCTCTCTTTCTCCGTGTCCTCCTGGGTAGTGGTTGGATAATAATAGGATCTGCATTATAGGGTTTTATGAGGATCTGGAGTATAAGAGATACAGAGCCATGCCTACCATGTACAAGAAATACGAATATCAGTTGAACTTCAAAAAACAACATGTAATATGTGTTTAATCAATAGAGATATCTCCTAAACTAAATAGGAAACAATTTGTTCGTGACATGACAACTGTTAGAGGTAAACCATTCTTGATTTTTGCACATGAAAAATAATGAAGCATTTGGTCAAACATTTCCCCACTTATGTGGGTCTTTAGAGTGAGATTCTGTCTTTCATTCCTTTAAGAATGGTTGCGATTTCATGTCTATATTTTGTTGAGGCTATTTTGGTCAGTTAAAAAGAACCCACTAGGGGCGCCTGGGTGGCACAGCAGTTAAGCGTCTGCCTTTGGCTCAGGGCGTGATCCCGGTGTTCTGGGATCGAGCCCCACGTCAGGCTCCTCCGCTGGAAGCCTGCTTCTTCCTCTCCCACTCCCCCTGCTTGTGTTCCCTCCCTCGCTGGCTGTCTCTGTCTCTGTCAAGTAGATAAATAAAATCTTAAAAAAAAAAAAAAAAAAGAACCCAGTAGCCTATGTTAAACTCGGAAGAAACAAATATCCAATCCAAAGCTCTAAGTTTTTTGTGTTACTGAAAGCATGGCTTATTAAATTACTGAAAGATCTCTCTTTTCTAATCAATAACTTCTGTGAACTCAGTTTCTTCCAGAATGGCATAATCTAGCCTGTCATACACCAGGACTACTGTAAGAATTGACCCTGATACCAGATATTTTGTGAACAGGAATGGGATCGCACAGTGACTGTGAGGTGGTGATCTTAGCTTGGGTCTGCTCTGGGTGCAAACATGGTCAGGGACTGGCTTTTCATGAAAACACTGGTGCCCAAGTGAAAAGACTCAGCAGGTTCTCTACACTTC
This sequence comes from Ursus maritimus, assembly GCF_017311325.1. Lineage (NCBI taxonomy): Eukaryota > Metazoa > Chordata > Mammalia > Carnivora > Ursidae > Ursus > Ursus maritimus. The sequence goes on from NW_024426552.1 coordinate 9,774,756, forward strand.
TTCGTGAGCCCCAAAAGTCTCATGGAAAATCACAGGGGCTGCAGTACCAGTCAAGCAGTCAACCCTGTCCTAAAGCAGAGATCACAGTATGTGCCGACAGGCTGGGACTGCCCTCAGTGTCCCTAGACGGGCTAGATCCTTGTCTACTGCATGACTCCATTCTATGCTCAGGGTCATGGTAGAGGACAATAAACAAGGTCGAGGACTATAGATGTGTCTGCTATGTATTGCCCTGGTCTTCTGGCCCCATGAAGAGTTTTTTCTTGCCCACTGTAATTAACTTACTGTCATCCCTTCTCATCCATGGGCTCTCTCTTGTTCTCTCTCTCTCATCCCCTCCCTCCCAACTCCATGCAATGTATCCAAAAACAGTGTCTACAGTGTAAGGGACTCTTTGAAGAGCAAATTCCAGGAGACACTAGGACTCAGTCTCTGCCATATAATACAGTTGCTAGTATTAGACAAGTAGCTCCTATAATATCACTTTAATTAAGCTGCCTTTCAATATACCAATTGCAACTTCCAAAGGTTTTCATGGAGATGTAACTGCTCACGTACAGCTTCCCATTGTCAAAGACTTTCTTATATGTTTTCATTCATTTATTCTTTGGGCAGCAAAAGGCAATTTGATAACGACAACAAAAATCTGATTTTAAGTGACTGTGATCTTTTGGAAGAAATTCTAGGGCTTTCTTAAATTAAAAAAGCCTAATAAAAGTTATCAACTTTTAAATCCATAAGTGCTCTGGCCTTTTGTTGTTTCGTTTTACTTGTCTGCTCTGCCTTCATTTCCTTCTGGAAAGACTTCTAAAAGCTGTATTTGGCAACCTGGCAGCAGAGACCATCCAAATTTGTACACAGTGGATGTGAGCGAGAACACAGCCTTCAGAGTCCTAAGTGCATGAGTTCCAGCAGCCTGTGGGGAAAATGGGTAGCAAGAGTCCCATAAATTGATCACCTTTTCATATTTACGATATTGGGCAATGAGAGGAAACTCCGTGATTAGTGTGCATGTCCTCCGCAATTTCGTTTTTACGGGTCCTTAGGCAGACCCTGTGTTTCACTCCTCACCCTCTCAAATGTTTTCACCCTGTGAGGCAGGACTAGCCTACCACAAAATGCCTCATGAACCCTTTACTTCCAAACCTCACTCAGTGGTTTTGTATGGGATAAGAACAAGAAATTCATTGTCAACGTTTGTAGATGTGTCTTTACTGGCCTCAGTGGTCAGAGTAGTAATAATTGTGAGCACCCACATCACAGGAGACACCAGGGCCATGAGAAAGACATAGAGGAAGCTCAGAGATCATTCGGGCTGCTCACTGCATCTCAAAGGAGGAACAGAGGATTGGACTGTCAGCTAAGGAGACACAGCAGGCTGGAGAAGGCAGGGGACCAGGGGCCAGAGATGGGATTCTGCTTGCTCAGGTCCATGCTCTCCCAACTTTGCTCTGCAGAAATGTATGCATGTTTCCTGTTTCCAGAGCTCTACATCTGAATGAGCTTTGTCACATTTGTAAGTAATGCCAAGATCAATGTTTAATCCATTTTAAAAATATCAAAAAGTAGGAATTACAGATGTGTGTTGCAGAAAGGGAGACCCTTTTAAGGACATATCTATTAAGAAGGACTTTAAGGAATTAAAGAATGAATTTCACATGAATCAAACTATCCCACATGATAGAATTATATTATAAATTTAAATCTTTGGATCCTCTTCGACATTGGCCACAGCAACCTTTCGAGACGAGTCTCTAAAAACAAGGGAAACAAAAGCAAAAATGAACTATTGGGACCTCATCAAGATCAAAAGCTTCTGCACAGCAAAGGAAATAGTCAACAAAACTAAGAGGCAGCCCACAGAATGGGAGAAGATATTTGCAAAGGACATTACAGATAAAGAGTTGGTATCCAAGATCTATAAAGAACTTATCAAACTCAACACCCCAAAACAAATAATCCAGTAAGAAATGGACAGAAGACATGAAAAGACACTTCTCCAGAGAAGACATACAAATGACCAACAGACACGTGAAAAAATGTCCAACATCACTAGCCATCAGGGAACTACAAATCAAAACCACAATGAGATACCACCTTACACCAGTTAGAATGGCAAAAATTAACAAGAGAGGAAACAACAAATGTTGGTGAGGATGTGGAGAAAGGGGAACCCTCTTACACTGTTGGTGGGAACGCAAGCTGGTATAGTCACTCTGGAAAACAGTATGGAGGTTCCTCAAGACGTTAAAAAGAGCTACCTTACAACCCAGCAATTGCAATACTAGGTATTTACCCCAAAGATACAGATGTAGTGAAAAGAAGGGGCTCCTGCACCCCAATGTTCATAACAGCAATGTCCACAATAGCCAAACTGTGGAAAGAGCTGAGATGTCCTACAACAGATGAATGGATAAAGAAGATGTGGTTCCTATATACAATGGAATATCACTCAGCCATCAGAAAGGATGAATACCTACTATTTACATCAACATGGATGGAACTGGAGGGGACTATGCTAAGTGAAATAAGTCAATCGGAGAAAGACAATTATCATATGGTTTCACTCACATGTGGAATTTAAGAAACAAAACAGAGGATCAAGGGGAAGAGAGGAAAAAATAAAACAGGACAAAACCAGAGAGGGAGACAAACCATAAGAGACTCTTAATCATAGGAAACAATCTGAAGGTTGCTAGAGGGGAGAGGGATGGAGGGATGGGGTCACTGGGTGATGGACATTAAAGAGGGCATGTGATGTCATAAGCCCTGGGTGTTCTATAAGACTGATGAATCATAGACCTGTACCTCTGAAACCAAAAATACATTATATGTTAATTTAAAAAAATGAACAGAGTGGTATACATGCAGTGGGATATCATTCAGCCTTAAACATGAAGGAAATCCTGTCCTATGACAACATGGGTGAACCTTGGGGACATTATGCTAAGTAAAATAAGCCAGTCACAGAAGGACAGACATTACATGATTCCATGTATATAAGGCTAGATGCCCAAACTCATGGAAGCAGAGAGTAGAATGGTGGTTGCCAGGAGTGGAGGCTGGGTGGGTAGGTGGGGGGGGGGATGAGGATTTGTTCAAAGGGTATAAAGTTTCAGTTATGCAAGGTGAATAAACTCTGGAGATCGCAGTACAGGACAGTCTGGAGTTAATAGTACTGGGCTGTGCGTTGAAACTTCGTTAAGAGGGTAGATCTCATGTTAAGTGATCTCATCACACTAACATTTTTAGAAGAAGAAGAGGTATGGAAGGTTCACCATATATTGGGCACTGATTAGGTATAAGCAAGCCCCTGGAGATGCCAAGTAATACCTCTCTGTTACAGACGCCATCTACAATAAAGAAGCTGAACCCCAGAAAGCCTGGGTACTTTGCTCCAAATCACGAAACTGGAAGTGTCGGACTTCATGGTGATGTGAGCCCATGGTAGGGTCCTCCCCAGAGATTAAACTCATCATGCGCATCTTCTCCCCGACCTCTCAAAGCTAGAAGCCACAGATTAGTGGTTCCCCAGTCAAAGGCTGCCCCCAGAGAGAAAGAGAAAGAGAAAGCTCTTCGGTCAGTCCGTACTGGAGGAAGTGACGTCAGAAATAGAACACGACTCACACAGAGGGTATGGGGGCGGGCAATGGCCCAGCTACCGGTAGGCACCCAGGAAGTGACACTGCCCAAACAGATCAGTTTTCCCTTACATGGATGTGGATGTGATTTTGTAGAATTTAGCTTTCCCAGCAATCTGGACATCTGTAACAGGAAGGGAAGCCATCCCCCAATTCTAAAATAATTAGCAATCACCACCATCAGGAGTTCTGAGGTGAATTAATGTGTTCCTGTCATCTGTCTCCCAGATTTGTCTAGAATCAGGAGCCTCCATTGACATTGTAGAACCCTCTCCCATTCCTTGTATAAACAGGCCTGATTCTTAGAACTTCCATACGGAACATAAGACTTAACATCTTCCAGCCTTCAAAGGGGCTATCATGATGCTAACTACTCCTTCAAAACAGTTCTGATTTTGAAACTTGATAAACCTCCCAAATAGTGATTTGGTTATGTTTACCTAATTCTTCTTCATCGATGAGTATCTAAAAGAAATCATTATTAAACCTTGCTCACTGATTGCTCTCACTAAGTGTGAAATGATAAATAATGCATTTCTACTTCAATTAATCTACTTAGACATCTCACAGGCCAAATGCTTTGGTGGAAATGTTCTAATCTACAGAATCAATCCACAGCACGACTCTACCTCTTGACACTTTGAGCCCCCTAGCAAAGAGCTTTTAATTCCAGTTATGAGATAAACGGATAATTTAGATGACCACATTCTGCCATCGTACCCAAACTAGTAGGTGATATAAGGCATTGTAACGACAACTCACAAATCCGCTTAAGGCAGAATTTAGAAGGAACCTTCCCTCTACCTCTTAAAATGAAATTTTAAAAATTTTCCTATGCTTGTATATTTTTCAACTTAATATGTGGGTCTACAAATACCCAAGACTTTTTTTTTCTTAAGTGGTGTATATATCATCTCATTACCATGAAGTTTATGGAAAGATCTGAATTCTACCAGTGTACAAGCATTGTTAAAAAATTATTAACAGAAAATCTGAGGATTCAAGATAATTAAAAACTGTTTACATTGTATTAGCTGTTATTTTTACGCATTCCCTTCTGATTCTTCTTTATAAAAAAAAAAAGATTTTATTTATTCATCTAAGGGAGAGACAGAGAGAGAGCGTGAGATGGGGAGGGCAGAGGAAGAGGGAGAAGCAGACTCCCCGATGACCAGGGAGCGCGACGCGAGCTGAAGGCAGATGCTCAGCCGAGCCACCCAGGTGCCACCTGATTCTTCTTTTTACACATCAATATTTTATATGGTTAAAATCATAGCATACATGTCATTTTCTAACCGTTTTTAGTAATCGTTATATTGAAAATGTTTCCCTGTGGCCAGAGGTTCCATAATTACAAATTTTAATATTAATTACAAATGTTATATGTAACCTGGCTAAAGAACGAAGCATGATTTAACCCTCCCATTAATTAGGGAAATTCACTTTGCTGCCATATTTTTATTATTATAAATCATGCTGAAGTGCACAGCTTTGTGCATAGAGGTCTGCTGCTCTCCTTTTATTGGGAGTCGGGGGTCTAAGGACATATACTCCTGTTGCCACATGTGAGCATATAGTCTCCCCAGAGTCGCCCCAGGTTATGACATAAAGGATATGCTAATACAATCAACAGAATGTTACTACATTTTAAGTGTACATTTCAAAGTGCTAGTGTGATTGAGCTTTTTTCCAATGTCTACGGTCATCGACTGAATTTCATCTTGCACTTCTGCATACCGTTTGGCCATGTAGCCACACGCATCATTGTTTATCATTTTTAGGAGATTCCTTCCATATTTTGCAGGATTTGTAACCAAATCTTCTAGAGTACTAAAAGATAAAGGCAATAAATTGAAAGTAAGGGCTGTTTGTGTACATTTCACATGCTGTTAATCTCAAGGAGCTAAAAACATACATGCCTTTTGAAGTAAAACATGGAAGGTTCCCTGCAGCTGGCACCACCCTTCATTTGTCCCATACTTTGCACAGCGTTCTTCCGGGACAGTCCTCCATAAATTGTTGTGAAATTGGCTCGATGCCTTTTACCATGTTCTTTCTGCTCTCTCTGAGCACCCTTTCTGTCCAAGTACCGCTCTCTCGGTCATCCTCAAGAACTTTGGACATCGCTTTCTCTACGTGGAGTTCGTAGGTGCTCATTGGTGCTGCTGCCTTCCCACACAGGCTTCTGCAGTGGCTCCCGTGGTGGTGGATTTCTTTATTTACATCTCAGTCCCCCTGGTGAACTGTGAGCCCCTGGAAGAGGGCTGTGCATTTTCACCTCTGCATCCTTAGTATATGGAATGGTGCTGTCTGCTAAGATTAGTATGGGCTAGTATACATTGGGTGCTCAAGAAATGCTTGCAGGTGCTCAATGAATGCTGAAGGGATTGAATTTCATATCAAGATTACTTCCATACTCCCATCACATTACTTTCTTTCTAGGGTCTAAAGCAATTCTTCAGTTACAAACGGCCTAGAGTCAGACCCTTCCTTGGGCTTTCCAGTAGATGCTAGCGCTCCCTGCATCCAGGATCCCCGGGCTACACATCTCCTTGTTTGCTCTCCAGATGTGGTCCAGGCTCCATTCCACTTCTGACAGTACTGAAATATGAGCTGTTTTGCTGTGAACAAAGTGGCTTCTGCTCTACTTTGTATCTCTGTTGTTTTGTCCCACCTGCTTTTTTAGAAAGTCTTGCTCGTCTCTACACACCACTGCTAGTCTCATAAAATAATATCACTGTGCTTGGAGCACGGGGGAATATTCGTGCACACTGCATGTAACTGTCTAGCTTTGGGAAGGAAAAATATGTATGTCCATGCCCCTGCGGGAGAACCAAGTTTAGAAATTCAAAAACATTCATTCTTTGCCCCCAAATAAATACATTTTTCAGACCCAATTAGACACTAGAGAGAATAGAGTCCAGTGTGTTGGTGCAAAGCCCGAGGGAAGTTCATGAGATTCTTGAAGAGGAAGCTTTTCCATTCTGTTATTTAGAGAAAACTAGTCTGAATGTTGTGAAAGAAATTAAGTTATTCTTGTTTACATTTTGTTTGATGTCATGATGGTTGATAAGACAATGGTTTTCAGGGGCGCCTGGGTGGCACAGCGGTTAAGCGTCTGCCTTCAGCTCAGGGCGTGATCCCGGCGTTCTGGGATCGAGCCCCACATCAGGCTCCTCCACTATGAGCCTGCTTCTTCCTCTCCCACTCCCCCTGCTGGTGTTCCCTCTCTCACTGGCTCTCTGTCTCTGTCGAATAAATAAATAAAATCTTTAAAAAAAAAAGAGACAATGGTTTTCGGATGAGATTTTTTTTAATAGGCTTATAAGTGCCTCGGTGGGGCATTTAGTTAAATGATGATAGAGATTCGAAGAGCAAAAGCATGTCTATGACTTAATTTTAAGATTATGTAACAATAGCACCTGTCAGTATTCATCCTGAGGAACTGCTTACAATCATGACCTGATGATGATTTGTGCCTTTGACAGTGAGGCAAATAACAAAGTCAATATTGTCCCAGCCCAGAAATCCGTAGAAGTTAACCACTTGCCTTGCCCTGTGCAGTAAATAGTGATGTTAAGTCTTGCCTCAACTTACCTCCCACGGGTATTAGGATATTAGCACTTGGAAATTAAAGATGCAGTGTCGACACAGTGAATTTTCCCCATACCTTTAACATCTTCATGGCAGTGGCTACGATTTCCAGCTGGCTCTTCATATGAACATTCCAGTGAGTAAGGAGAAGAGGTTACTTGAATACGAGGATGTTGATTTTACTCCAAATCCAGGATTCTCGAGCTACCAGATTCTTAATAATACACAGTGCATGCACTTCATGAAAGCCGTGACTTCGACGGCAGGAGGGAGACCGTCTCACTGGGGAAACCACAAGTGGATTGAGTGTATTCATGGGACAGTGAGAAAAGCCTTCTGTTCTGTACATTTCGTAATTGTAAACCCAGGGGCCATCACGGACAGATGGAAGTGCTATGGCTTGTGGTGACAGTGGGCAGCCACACTGCAGAATTAAAAAATACATAAAATAAACAAACAAACAAATAAATAAGCCTGTCTGCAAAATAAGGGCTTCTTTAAAAAAAAAAAAAACAACAAAAAACAAACAGAGAAGTTGGGTTTAAACTCATTTATGAGAGAATCAACATCTGTTGAGAAGAAACTACCTTTCATTTTTATTAATTTTTCCTATTACCCAGAGAGGCCCCCTGTGGACCAGGGAGTACTAACCTGCAGCACTCCTGACATTTTGGTGCTGAGTACTCTGGCTGTGGGGCTGCCCCACGCACTGCAAGACGGTGAGCAGAATCCCAATGAAGTAGCCCTCACTCCTCCTTGTCATTGCAATCAAACATGTCTCCACACCTTGCCCACTGATCCCTGGGGGGCCAAATCATCCCTGACGGAGAACCACTGCTCTGAAACAAAGCCGACAAAATGTAGTGAAGAAATCTGGGAACCTGCCTTTCGTCCTGACTTTGTTACTTCTTCGTGGGACAGGTCCCTCTCACTGTCCCCTCCACAGCTGTGACATGGGCACGGTGCCATTTACTTCATTCCCCCCACAGCAATATGGCGGAACCACTGAAGCCAGGCTGGCACAGGTGTCTGTCGACTGAACGATGAATGAATGAGTGAATGGATGTAAGTGCGTAATTAGCCGATCTCTAAGGAAGAGGGTGTCCTCACTTCACAGATTCTCCCTGCCCCTGGAGCATCTCCCAGCTTTTGTTGATGTCTGTGTTCCCACAGTGTGGATGGGAGGTGGGAACGCTGCCCAAGCGCTGTGTGTCTGCTGGTCTTAAGTCCTCAATCCTATTGCACAACTGACAGCTCTAACCCCTAACAGAATAATCCCAGTAGTGTGTGCATGTGTTTTTGTTGTTGTTGGCTTTTTGGTTTTGTTTTTGTTTTTGACTGTCAGAATGTCAAATGTCAAACGAGACTCAAACCGTGGTAAAGCTCCCATAAAAACAGAAGAATAGAATTTTATGGCTCGGGTTTAACCACGCCTTTCTTTAAATGTTCTCACCACTTTCTCCTGATTGTGAGATTCATCTTCTTCCTTTAAGGTTTCTGACTCTCTCTCCCAACCCTCCGCCCCAACAAAGGCTTAATGTCTACATGAACACATGTGCTTATAGAAAACAAAAAGCCCTCTTTCGATTGTTTAGCTTGTTATAAATGATGGAGTTAAACCACAAAATAAACCACTGTAAAAAAAGAAAAAGAATAAATACTAACAGCTTTACATACATATCTTCTGCAGGAAAAAAACAATGTCACTACCAATAAATAATAAAATTAGCTCATACTAGTTTAATAACCAGCCCCAGGAAGTTATTGACGTTGTCTTCTGGACCCTTAGAACATCTTTGAATTACAGAAACTTCTTTACTTCCCCGAACTCTGTCCATAAATCCTTCATAAATATATTTATTTTCAATCTGACTATGGGAAAGCTACTGTGGTCCAGGTTCATTCGTGTATTAGGTACATGGCATCATGAGAAATGATGCAAATGAGGTGAGAAATTTTAAGTTCACCAGAGTTTTATAGGCTTTCCAAATGGCTTATTTTTAGGTTAGCTTTTTTTTGTTGTGTTTTTTTTTCTTCTGTATTTTGTGGAATCTGGCATCCAGCTCTTTAAAGATAATCTTTGGTATACATAAATAAATAGATACTGTCTTTCCTGATGATTATTTTGATAATCGATAAGGTGATTTGCTGCAGAGTTTGGTGATATTACCCTCACACAGCTTAGAATGCAGAATAATGTTTCGAAAAGTCAAAAGGAGATATTCTTGGCCACGACAGCAGTAACTGAGGGTTGGGGGAGTGATAAAAACAACATAAAATCTAATTTCTACTTCGAAAATGTCATTTAGCATGTTGAATATTGATTAATTAGGTAAGTGAATAAAGCAAAGTTCACGAAGTCCAAATACAGAGGTCGTAAAACATTAAAATTCTAGGTCCAGCAGGAGTCCGTGGCTTGACATCCTGTTAGGGCCGCCCCCTTCTGTTCTTCTTGGATAAATTCTTGTCCCATCCAATCCACTCTTCATTTGAGAGCCCAAGTGACTTTTTCTAAGTACGGTTGTGACCACGTCACCACCTCTCCACCTCAAAACCAAACAAAACCAAACCACTTTTAATGATTTTCCCTTGTTCCTGAGATAAAGCCAACATTCCCAAACATGATCCCATAGGCCTTTCTATTCTGCCTTTATCTGTTTCCTGATTCTTCACTCCCTTGCTCTGACCGGGCATTCTCTGGAATCCCTTCTGTTCTTGTCCCTTCACTTGGCTTACTTCTCATCCTACTTTGATCTCTTCTCAAGTGTTTCCTACTCAGGGAAGCTTCTCTGGACTCCAGATCAAGTCAATCTCACAGTCCACACACTGTCCCTCTGCAGGACTTGCTGGAGCTGTGGTTCTCCATTTATGCGCGTGCCGATCAGAATCCCGTCTGCCACCCGCACCGGACTCTCAGATCCAAGATGGCAGATGCCTTCCCTACCGTTTCTCCACATGTGTCTGTAACATCTTGCATAGTGCCCAATGTAGAGTGAATGCCTAGTAAATATTTACAGGACTGATGAATATGTAGTCATGACATCCATATCTTCTCTCCTTTCTTGTTCCCAACCAGGCAACTCCAATGGGTATCATGCTTTTTGCTTTGTCACTGGAAACTGAAATGTCCCCAAGCTGGTGTCCTCATCCTGGTGGCTCTTCCTCTTCTGGATGGTACCCTTTTCTGCATGTGGCCCTCTACACACTGGAAGCAGCTGTCATATCTTCCATGAGCCCTCCTTTCCTTTTGTCTTTTTTTCCCAGTCATTTCTCATACATTTCTTCATTTTCATTCCTACCGGAATGACTAGTAGTCTTATCAGCCTATTCAAGATCGTCTGTGTCTCTTAAGGGAGAATGAAGAAAATCAGACCTGGGCAGCTCTCTGGGCGAGTTTCCTCACCTATCACTAAACACTGTAATCCTTGGGCAGGGGGACTTGTAGTCACTGTATCAGATGCCAACGGAATAGGCATACAAATGGCAGGCAGATCGAAATCAAAATTTCTACAATATTATAGCAGGGTCTGCAACAGTCCTCATCTGTCACAATCGATGAGAACATGCAATAATTTATGAATTGTCATTCCATTTGTGTTTCTACTGCCAAAGCTAGATTAAAAAAAAAAAAAAGTTTGCTGCTCTGCCTGTTTCCTTAAAGACAAGTAAAAAGCTCTAGTGATTTTAATTAAGGAATAAACTATACAGATTTCAGCAAACATGTTTGTATCGTACAAGCCCTGAACCTCTCAGTCCCACAGACATTTTGGGAGAACTAAGGCATGAGAAAAAGTCAGACGGGCAAGTATGATCTAGATCGTGCCACCCTTCCTTCTCTTTAGAGGACTGCTTGTCCGAGTCACCTGGGTGTATGAAGTATGACATCTGCAGGTGGCTGGACAAGCCATCTAGTACAATGATGTTGATTTAGATTTCTCCTGGAAGTAGATACTTTGAGCCCAGGCTGTCAAGGAGCCTGAAGATAATTTAATACACATCTTTTTAGGTCCACCGATGAAAAGTGCTACATAAGTACAACATAGGAATCATAATTGTTATTTATTATTGTTATTGAAAGTGCAGTCGGTCATCTTGATAGTGAGACCTAATGTGAGATGGGTATTGACAAACCATCATCTGATTTAATAATCTTTCTGGCCATTTTTATTTATAAATGAATCTTCTGTCAACATCAAACTCTCATTAGCGTCATTAGCATTCTACGCTCTCCTTGGTAGGATCATGTAAAATTGATGGGCTCAAATTTCTATTCAATGCAGGGCATGCTGCTGGGTTGTTATTTATACTGAGCATTCTGGAAGCCTGGGATCATAATATCTTGTAAATAAACATTACATTCAGTGATATCACCTTTCCTTTTAAAAGGGTCTTTAGAAAGCTTTTAAAATGGCGCAAGGATGGAGCACTCATTATTAAGATTGGAAGGAACGGAGCAATCATTTTATGTGTATGGAATTTCTGGGTAATAAGTGCAAATTAACATTACAGAGAAATTGATGTGAACAGAGTACATCTAAATTGAGATAGGATGCTCAAATTAAGAGCAAAAAATTTTTTTTCATGTATTTCTTTGCCTAGAGGTTTTCTAATCATTATAAAAAGTAGACTTTTCCACTTTGGCCTTCAGTTATAATGGGGCATAACGCTGGATACTGAACACTGGTCAAATGATGAAACATTTTTTTCAAAGACCCAGGAACAGCTGCTGCTTATTGAGTTACCAACACCACTTCCTGAAGAATGTGATTTTGTTTCAAAGATAGCCAAGTACTGACCAGGCTGTCTCAGGCGTAGTTTGAGCTATGATAACGTGGCATGCTGTTGTCATATTATTATTAGGTTCTTTTCATAAAGTGACTCCAGATCCTTCTCCCCTTTACTTGGAGGGGGAGGATTTATTGATTTTGGAGACTATGAATCCAAATAGCACTTTCATGATTGAGAGATAGACAACAGAGAGAGGAATTGTACGATGTTGTAGGAAAATTAGAGAATTTCACAAACTCAAAAGGAAGCAAGATTCATGGGGGAGAATCTGGATTGCAAAATGCATGGAAGCTTACTGGAATCTGCGAACTTCTTAGGGTTACAAGAAAGATGTTGACTTGCTTGCCAAGCCTCCCTCCTATGGGATTAAGTTTAAGGCCGACGTTCAAAGTATTTCTTGTGCTGCAAGATTTTGGAATGTCTTTTCAGTGAGACAGCTAAAACACTGTTGGGACTTCGAACTCATTCAACTTGTCTCCACCCTGCACTTTCAAACTTTTTTTTTTTTACTGCTAAACCATGTAAATAAAGAGAGAATTTTTGTACTTAACTTAAGATGCAAAGTCTTCATAGCAATCCCCTTTTAGGTAAAGATAAACATTTTGTCAACAAGAAGATTTTTGACGGGCAATGCAATCATCTTTCACACTGAACTGTGAAAAGTAGAGAAGAGTCAGATGGATCCATACAAGTCCTTACAAGAGGACCATTATGTCAGCAAATAGTTTTCTTGTCTTCAAGGGATAGAAAAATACATGGAATATTTAAATCAAAATAATTTCAAAGTGTAATTTGACTGGAACATTCCAATTCTAAGGATTTAGTCTAAAGGGATACATAAGAATATACAAAAATAGTTGGCTGAAATCATATTCCCTGAAGAATTGTCTTAATAATAAAAAGTTATCCGCTCATAGAGTAAAATACTAATAAATATTAATAATTCTTGAGGAGCACTACAGTGATATATGACAAAGATGTTCACCGTTGACTTAACACAGGATGTCCCACAATGCTATATGATCATTTCTCAGAAAAGTATTCTTTCATTATTTTTTCTCCTCGGATACTATTGATTAAAATGGGGGATTTATAGCAACTTCTGGTATGAATGCTATACTTTTTAAAAAAGATTGATTGATTGATTGATTTATTTATTTATTTATTTTGAGAGAGAGTGTTTGTGAGCAGGGGGAGGGGCAGAGGGAGAGGGAGGGAGAGAGAATCTCAAGCAGACTCTGTGCTGAGTGCAGAGCCCGACCCAGGGCTCAATTCCACCATCCTGAGATCATGACCTGAGCCAAAATCAAGAGTCAGAGGCTTAACCGACGGAGCCCCCCAGGCGCCCCGGAAGGCTGTACTTAATTTAAACCAATACCACCGACAACAATCAAACAATATTCAGATGAAGTTCCATTTTCCAAGGGACTTGAGGAATCTCAAATTTTGACTCTTAGAAAGCTACTTTGTTAGTATGCTCAGCAGTCATAGCTACTTTTGATGTATTTGTTAAGTAAAGTAGGTATTTCCTAGGATACTTTGAGTGTCATGTCACTCTGGAGTCTTTGGCTCCTTAGTGGAGGATGTAAAAGCTACTAACTGGAACATGGCGGTCCAGGGAGGAATATTAAGTAAGTGAATGAACGGGTGGCTGCATTTATGCAAGGGTAACCCTGAAGAGACTTGACAATTTTCTTACCATTCATTTATTTAAGAACATTAACTGGGCACCTACTATGTGAGAAGTGCTGGGGATACAGGTGTGAAGAAACAAGGTCCCGAAGGAACTCCTGGTCTAATGTGGGTCTGATTAGACCAGATCACCCTGCTATAAATCAGATCATCTTAATATAAGTTTAGGAAGAAGAATTATGGAAAGAGGTTCAGGGAATTACGGGAACACTGAGAGAGGCAGAGTGGCCAACTTGTCTCAATTTGCCGCAGACTTTCTTGTTTTTAGCATCGAAAGTACAGGAACCTCTTCAGTCCCAGACAAACGGGAATGGTTGGTCACCTTAAAAAGGGCACCTAAGTCAGCTAAGCTCAGTGGAGGAGGTGGGCTTGGACTTCTGGACTGAATCTTCAAGTCAAGAAGGGATGAGCCTGGTGGGGTAGGTTGCAGGGGGAGGGCCGGAGTGAGGGGGAGGAGCAGATTCCAGGCAGAGGAGGCTGCGGGAAGAGAGAAACAGCACAGGGTGGGAGGGGCCACGCAGCAGCTCTAACATCCCCTCAAGCATTAGGAATGGAGTATTGGGATGGAGCTGGGGAGAGAGGAGTCCTCCGGTGGCCAGGGCCTGATCCCAGAGGACTGCGAGGGATGTGCGTGAGGGTGTCAGTCAGCTGGGGGCGCTGTAACACAGCCCCAGGCTGGGGGGCTGACACAACAGAAAATTCTTGTCTCACAGCTCCGGAGGCCACAAGTACCCCACTGAAGGGGGGGCAGGACTGGCTCCCTCTGAGGGCTGTGGTTGCTGACAGTCTTTCACGTTTCTTGGCTTGTAGATGCATCACCCTGGTGTCCACCTACATTTTCACATGTCTTCCCTGTGTGCGTGTATGTGTGCAAGTCTGTGTTCAGAGTTCCCTTTTTATCAATCCAAATGGATTTGGACCCAACATAATGACCTATCTCATCATCATCCTTCTTCTCCTTCTTCTCCTTCTTCCTCTTCTTCTTCTTCTTCTTCTCCTTCTTCTCCTTCTTCTCCTTCTTCTCCTTCTTCCCCTTCTTCCCCTTCTTCTTCTTCTTCTTCTTCTTCTTCTTCTTCTTCTTCTTCTTCTCCTTCTTCTCCTTCTTCTCCTTCTTCTCCTTCTTCTCCTTCTTCTCCTTCTTCTCCTTCTTCTCCTTCTTCCCCTTCTTCTTCTTCTTCTTCTTCTTCTTCTTCTTCTTCTTCTTCTTCTTCTTCTCCTTCTTCTCCTTCTTCTCCTTCTTCTCCTTCTTCCTCTTCTTCCTCTTCTTCCCCTTCTTCCCCTTCTTCTTCTTCTTCTTCTTCTTCTTCTTCTTCTTCTTCTTCTTCTTCTTCTTCTTCTTCTTTTTAAAGGAGATAGAAGTGTATTGAATAAACTGCAAGGGAGAGGCAGGCAGAACAGCAGAGGAGAGACTATCTGCCACTTTTCAAAACTCTTCTTCTTCCTCTTCTTCCTCTTCTTCTTCTCCTTCTTCTCCTTCTTCTCCTTCTTCTCCTTCTTCTCCTTCTTCTTCTTCTTCTTCTTCTTCTTCTTCTTCTTCTTCTTCTTCTTCTTCTTCTTCTTCTTCTTCTTCTTCGAGAAATAACAATACATTTTAAGTCATTCATGTTCAAGGCGGTTTGTTGCACAACAATATGTCCTAACAGGAGAAGCAGCAAATTAAGCAAAGACATGAACAGAAATGTGACACCTCTTCCTAATTTTTTAAAATTGAGGTATAATTGACATATTGCATTATATTATTTTCAGGTCTACAACACAATGATTTAATATTTGTATATATTGCAATATGATCACCACAGTAAGTCTAGTTAACATTTCTTCTAATATACAGTATGATAAAGTTAGAAAAAAGTTAGAATTTTTTTTCCCTTATGATGAGAATGTTTAAGGTTTACTCTTTCAGGGGCACCTGGTTGTCTCAGTCAGTTAAGCATTGGACTCTTGATTTCAGCTCGGGTCATGATCTCAGGGTCATGAGATCAAGCCCCACGTCAGGCTCTGAGCTGGCTGTGGAACCTGCTTAAGATTCTCTCTCTCTGCCCCTCCTCACCTCTAAAAAAAAAAAAAAGAAGAAAGGAGGATTTATTCTTTTAGTAACTTTCAAATATGCGACAGAGTATCACTAACTATAGTCACCATGATGTCCATTACAGCCCATGGCTTATTTAGTTTATAAGTTTGTACCTTTTGACCCCTTTCACCCATTTAATACTCCTTCTACCTCTCTAACCACCAATCTGTTCTCTATATCTTCGATTTTAGTTTCCTTTTTTTTTTTTTTTAGTTTCCACATATAAGTGAGGCCTTAAGGTAGTTTACTTTCTCTTTGACTTATTTCCCTTCACCTTATTTCACAAGGTCCATCCATGTTGTTGCAAATGGCAAGATTTCATTTGTTTTTATGGCTGGATAATATCCCATTGTACGTATATATCACGTTTTCTTCATCTATTCACCCACCGATGGACACTTAGGTTGTTTCCATGTCTTGGCTATTGTATGTAATATTTTGATGAACACCGGGTACAGATATTTTTCAAGTTAGTGTTTTCATTTTCTTTGGATAAATACCCAAAAGTGAAATTCCTAGATCCTATAGTAATTCCTTTTAAAATTTTTTGAGAAACCTTCATTCTCTTTCCCATAGTGGCTTTGCAAATTTCATTCCCACCAACAGTGCACAAGTGTTCTCTTTTCTCCACACTCTGGCCAACACTTGTTGTCTCTTGTCTTTTTGATAATTGCCATCCTAATGATCTTATTTTAACTAATTACATCAGCAATGACCCTATTTGTAAATCAGGTCACATCCTAAGGTACCAGGGGTTAGGACTTCACCATGTGAATTCCCAGTGAGTGCAATTCAACCTGTTACAGTGGATGGGGTAAAGGAGGTTAAATGGGGAGACTGAGTCCTGGTGGCCTTGCAGCCCAGGGAGACTGCTGCCCTTCTTGGTTCATGGTGGGAGAGACCTAACCATATAGGGGAAGACCCCACTCAGTATACCAGATACAAAACAAGGGTAAACAGCCGAGCACTGGGGAAGGACCTGAGAGGGGCTGACCATCCGCATGTGGACAGTGAGAGGAGCAAGGGGTGAAGGCCATCTCCTCCGGGCAGCAGATGCTGGGGTCCCTGAGATCTCTCTTCAGTTAGGAATAAAATGGATAAAACATGGCCTATTAATAATTAATCTAGGTCCAGAGGAAAGAAACATTATCCTAAGGAATGTATTCAGAGGAAGTCTTGTTAGCTTGGCTTACCAACATAACCAGGAGAAAATAATATGGCAATTAAGATGCAAATATCTATGGTCTCCCTCAAACAGCTGTGAAGACAGGACTGTGGCATGAAGAGACGCCCCAGTGAAACAGGAAGGACTGCCAGGAAAGCCAACAGGGAGTGGGATCAAAGGCTTAATCACACCCTGTGAGCTGCAGAATTGACAGGGCAGAAAACAGCCTCTAGAGATCTCCCAGAACACAGAAGTTAAGGACCCACGTGTGAAAAGATCAGAAGGGCCAAAAAGCAGAGATTTCCCATGCAGTCATGGAAATTTATGAAAAAGGCCAGACCAGGTGGAAAAGAAGACAGTTGAAGAAAACAGTCTTGATGTGAAAGCAAAATAAAACAAAACAAAAACAAAAACATAACTGTAAACACATTTAGGCATTTTTTTTCACGTAAGATTATATATTTAATTTTCATTAAACAGTAATTCTATTTTTCATATATAGCTTTGTTTCTTTTTTCACCTTTAACAGACTACTGGGAGTATTTTCATGTCGATAGATAAATCACACAAGAAATTTTTAACAGCCACTGGTTATTTTATCATATCATTATACAATAATTTAACTATTCCATGATTTTTTTTTGAAATTTTGCTTTTTACAAATAATGCCGAGGCATATATTTTTTGTTTATAAATTGTTTTCTACAGAACACATTATTTCTGGAGGATCATTTCCTGAAAGTTGAATTACTAGGTCAAAGGGCATGTAAACCCCTGGTTCCCAGACTTTAGGATTCCACTGACCAAGAAATTAAAAAAGTAAATAAAGGACCAAAATAGGGTTGTCTTCTTTTTCTTCTGTCAAGTAAGTCCAGTAGGGAAGAAAAGCCTACATTGTAGCATGATCATGCAAGACAGAGAATATATTTTATACCCAAAATCTGAGAGGATATGATCTCACATTAAAGGGCATGTTTAAGCTGAATAATTTTATTCTATGAAAAATTCAGGGCATTGCTCTTTATTATTTTTTCCTTTGGTTTATACTGGTGACAATTCTGTCACTGATGGATGGTGGCCCATCAGTGCGCACTTTGAAAGGGCGTTGTTTGCTATTTTGAATCTATGACTTTAACTTTTTGCTTTTGCATTATTACACATTCTGTAGATGGGTGAATTCGCGCTATGTCATTTTGAGTTCTTTCTAAGAGTCCTGAAGGCACCAGTCCTTTTGTCAACAATTCCTAATACAGATTGGCTCTTTCTGCATTGCCAAAAGCATCCGGGGCTTTTGAGTGACGTGTAGAGGAAGTTTTGTGCTCTGGAACTGAGGTTAAAGGCACAGACTCTATATCAGAGAGATCTGGAATCAACTCCTGATCCCTCTATGCTTCTGTGGTTGTATTAAAAAACAATCGACCTGGGCGCCTGGGTGACTCAGTTGGTTAAGGGTCTGACTTCGGCTCAGGTCATGATCCCAGGGTCCTGAGATCTAGTCCCCAGTCGGGCTCCCTACTCAGTGGGGAGGGTTAGGTGGTAAATATTTTAGGCTCCGGGGGCCCTGTGGTCTTTGGCTCAACTACTGAGCTTGACCATGGCAGCATGAAAGCAACCACAGTCAACAGCAAGCAAATGAGTGTAGTTGTATTCCAATAAAGCTTTATTTATGAACACCGAAATCTGAATTTCGTATAATTCTCATATGTTATGGAAGATTCTTCTGATTTTTTCCCATTCATGTAGACATAAAAATTATTCTTAGCTCAGGGGCTCTATAAAAACAGCTGGCCTTGGAATTCATAGTTTGCCAACCCAGGCTATAAACCATAAGGAAATGCTAGAAAAATTGTAACCAGTTGTACTTTTGTGAATCACACATTTTCTTGTAACTAAGATTAAAAATAGTTATTTTGAAAAGAAGGTTTTAAAAACATTGCCCTGATGTATGGCAAGAAAAATTGTAGGATTGTTACAGGTATAAGTATTTCGAGTCCCACCTCGTGATCCATGGAGCAGGGAGCTGAGGGCCGGCCGGCTAAGTGAGCTAGGAGTTCTCTCTGGGGGGAAGGAAGGCTGACATGGAACGTTCCTGACTCCCGGCCTGGTGTTCTTTCTACGGCACGGAATCCCATGATTTTATAATGCATACTTCATAGTTAAGTAGACACTGAGATTTTTATTCGTCAATGAAAAGCTTATTCAAAATTTTGTTCCCCTGAGAAGAAAAGATAAACAATAATTTCACGTGGTAATTTTCCAAATTTCTGTACCATATCTACATATCCAAACACAGCTGTATGAAGGCATAAATTGGCTCCAGGCAAAGAATAAGGCTGCCTACCCTTGTTTTCAACGGCAATGCGTGTTATTTGTTCAATGAAATGTACTGCACGGCCCCCACCCCAACTAAAAAAGACACAAAAACCAAAAACCAAAAAATAAAGGGGCCTTTGTTGTTAAGAATGTTTCCCCTTGGCTCTCCATTTGAATGGAGAGAGAGAGAGAGAGGAGGAGGAGAGCAAAGAAAGGAAAGAGAGTGGGGGGGAGAAGAAATGGAGGGGGAGAGGGAGGGAAGTAGGGAGAGGGGAGAGATAGAGAGAGGGAGGAAGAGAGAGAGAGAGAGATTTCAAATTTCAAACAAAAAATTATCCATTTAGTATTGCTTAGTGAAATCCTTCACAATAAGAATTTAACTGAATGACATCTTGGACAGCTTTCTCAGACCTATGAATTTGTGATTAAAATTTATTTATGTTACATATTTACTCCTGGAGGTTCAGAGCTGTTCTTTTTACCTGTACTAAAACACAAATAGAATTATAGATGATTTAAAAGTTTTCTTCTCTTTACATCAAAAACTAGGGATGTACTGTATGGTGACTAACATAATATAATAAAAAATATTATTTAAAAAAGTGTTTTTCTCTGTATTTTGTAATTTTTCTATAATGTGTCTGCTGATATATACATATTCGGTAGCCATGATCAAAATAGTAAGAAAATGAAGAACAATGCATATTGTATGCAAGCTTTAAAAAAAATTACTTTAAAAAAAATAAAGATGCTTATGTTTTATAGAACTTTATAGAACTGTGAGGTTCAGTACAGTGACTACTTTCCATATGAAATGTGTCTGGTCCAAACCGAGATGTGCTACGAGCATAGCTACACACTGGATTTCAAAGTCTCAGTAGGGAAAAAAGAGTGTGAATATCTCATTAATATTTTTATATTGTGTACAGGTTGAAATAACATTTTGCCTATATTGGGCTAAATAGAAATAAAATATTAATATTGATTTCACTAATGTAGCTACTAGGAAATTTTCAGTCGTATACATGGGTTCCATTACCCTCCTGCTAGCTGTTAAGCTCTTACAGGGTATGTCGTGGGTGGTTCTCAAGAACTGTTAACAGTAGTTAACTCTGGAGAAGGGGACCAGGAGACCTGAAGAGGTTTGGAGGAATGGTGTGGCCTCCTCTTGTGCCTTGTGTATTTTTTCCACATGCATATATTACCTATTTAAAAGCTAAATAATTTTAAAATAATAAAAATTAAAATAACATGCATTCTTAAAGGAAACTGAAAATTATTGTTACTGTTTATCAGAACCTTGGAAGGTCTTGGGGGGAGGAGTTCCTCTACTGTCCAAAAAAGTAATTATCGAGACATTTTATTTCTTGTTGCTAGCCCGTGTGTGTGTGTGTGTGTGTGTGTGTGTGTGTTTGCACACGGGTATGGGTGAGTGTAGGTGTGTGCATATTTATAATTTTTTTCTTATGGACAGAATTAGATCTGATTGGCTCAGGGCTTTATTATCCCAATATAACAAAGAAAGTAAATTTCATTTAAGGAATGGAATAATATTTTTGTGGGGAAAATTAAAATACATTCTCAAAATACCCTGTATTAAGAGGAAGACAGTAAATAGAGTTTAAAACCCTGGCTTGGGACCCATTCTCCACAAAGGATGTAACTTAATGATTCTGTGGTCATTTAAAACAACAAATATTTTTTCCACTGATATAAAAATGCAGTTGTTTGCTTTTAATATAAATTCAGTTTACTTTCCACTTAAAAAAAAATCAATTGCAAGGCAATAATCTTTAAAATTAAACACTTTATCTCAACTAACATTTAATTTTCTTTTATGAGGAATTCTTCCCTGAATTATAGCCAAAGATCAAATTCTGTTAATTTCATAATTATCAGTTTTATTACTAGTCATTTGGTTTATCACACTCTTAGAAACAATTAAATTCTGAAAAGCTATTCAAAGGACTAATTTGTATTCAATTAATAGCTTATGTTTCTAACACTATAAAATGTGATAAATTACATAAAACTCATACATTAAGACTCTAATTACAGCAACATCACCGTTTAGAATTAGAGTAAACCGTATGTGTGATATTGTGATTAATAACAAGAAATATATATGTTTGGTCTTCATCCTCTTTCCTGCTACAGAGCTCCTAAAACCTTTGGAATTTCCTAAACGAAGACAGAGATACAAGTGAAAGGAACATCTTTTTTTCAAAAAGCTTTTATTCAAATTCCAGTCAGTTAACGTACAGTGTCATGTTAGTTTCAGGTGTACAATATAGTGATTCAACACTTCCATACATCACCCTGTGCTTGTCATGACCAGTGCACTCCCGAATCCCCATCACTAATTTCCCCATCCCCCCACCCACCTCCTCTCTGGTGACCATCAGTTTATTCTCTAGAGTTAAGACTCTGTTTCTTGGATTACCTCTCTCTCTTTTTCCCCCTTCCCTCCTTTGGTTTGTTTCTTAAATTTCACTATGAGTGAAATCATACAGCATTTGTCTTTTTTCTGACTAACTTACTTCACTCAACATAACACTCTCTAGCTCCATCCATGTCTTTGCAAAGGGCAAGATTTTATTCTTTTTTAATGGCCAAGTAATTTAGTTGTTCATAACAAGGGCCCTTCAACCACACCTGAATTTATGTTAATGAGGCGACCTTTGGAAAACCCTCAGGTAACCTAAAGATGGGAACTGATTGCTAGGGAAACAAACCTGTGATTAGAAGGTTGGAACTTTCAGCACCCTCTCCCCCTACCTCCAGGGAGTGGAGAGGGGCTGGAGTTTGAGTTCAATCACCACTGGCCAAGGACTTAATCCTGCTGAGGGAACGAAGCCTCATAAAAACCCCTGAACCACAGAATTAAGAGAGCTTCCAGGTTGATGAATTGGAATACATCCGTAGGCTTGGAGGGTGACACCTCCCAAACTCTAGGGGACAGAAGTTCTTGTCTTTGGTCTCCTTTGAGGACCTCTCCCTCTGTATCTCTTAATCTGGTTGTTGATTTGTATCCTTTAATATCTTTTGTGTACAGGTTGAAATAAACCAGTAATCTAGTAAGTAAACTGGTTTCCTGAGTTCTGTGACCCACTCTAGCCAATTAACTGAACCCAAGGACGGGGTCATGGGAACGTCTGATTTGTAGCCAATAGGTCAGAAGCACAGGTGACAATCTGGACTTGTGACTGGTGTCTGAATTGGGGGGAGGCACAGTCTGGTAGGCCTGTGAGATCTGATGCTCTCTCTACGTACATATTGTCACAGTGGAGTTGACCTGTAGGACACCCAGCTGGTGCCCCGGCTTGATACGTGGGGAACCCATAGTCTTGTCTACCAAAATGGTACTTATATCCGATTCAACCCAGTACTTACTGAAGTCTGGTAAGTTCCCATTTACTGGAAAATGACCTGTGGTCTAAGGAATGTGGGTCACTATTACCTTATATATTTCAGTTTATTTGTTCAGTCACATTTCTTGTGTCTATTTTATAATTAAACAAAAATTTAGCAAGTTCGTTCTTCCTATAAATGGTTTCCAAGCTATTAAACAATATCATCTTTTTATCTTCAGAGAAGTCATAGATTCAGCTATTGAAATATTTTAGCTCTTATGTCTATTTTAAAATTAAACAAAAATTTAGCAAGTTCATTCCTATAAACGGTTTCCAAGCTATTAAACAATATGATCTTTTATCTTGCAGTCTCCAGAAAAGTCACAGATTCAGCTGGTACAATATTTTAGCTCTTTAGCAACTTTGCTTCCCAAATCCTCAGTATAAACCACAGTACTATCAATCTCAAAATATTATTTAAAAAATAAAATAAGCCCACTGTCTTAGCCTTCTTAGGCTGCCAGAACAAAATACCATCTACTGGATGACTAAAAATCCAGACATGTATTTCCCGCAGTCACGAAGCCTGGAAGTCCAAGAAGAAGGTGCCAGCCAGTCCAGTTCCTTGTGAGGGTTCTTTTTCTGACTTGTAAATGTTCTTGCCAGGTCCTCACATGACGGTGAGGAGGAGGGGAGCGACAGAGAGCAAATGCTCTGGTGTCTCTCTTCACAGGGGCACTAATCCTATCCTGAGACTCCACCCCCATGACCTCAACTAGCCCTAATTACCCACCTAAGCCAGCCCCACCTCCAAATACCATCAATGACATTGAGGGGTGGGGCTTGAACATGAATTTGGGGAGGGGAGAGACACAATATTTTGTCCCTCACATCCACCAAAATAAATAAATAAACAAACAAACAAATAAATAAATAAATGCTATCTCTTATACCATCGGACATTGTTTTCTAAATACTTCAAAGGGAGAAATCTTTCTTTAAGGAAAGTATTCATTCATCCATTCACTTATTTAAGAAACGCTTATCAAAGCTACAGTCTGGCTTCTATCTGCTTTTCCTGGAATCTGTCGTCTTTCCCCTACTCATGGCATCCTTAGCTCTCCTCACAGCAGCTTATTTACTCTTCTCCAAGGAGTCCAAGCAGTAGACCTCTGGATAGTCCATCAGTGTGTATGAAATGTTCTTCTTCATTTCTCTACCCCACTTTCCTTACGTATGAGCCGCCTTCTTGCTTATCTTCTTAGGTTCAACCCAAAGGGCACCTCTTCTAGGATGTTCTTTCCATTTCCCTGAGCAAAACCAGCCCTCCCTGCCTCCCTGTGCATGTGGTTTCTCAATCCTCCCTAACATGTCTTCTTCCCATTAGACTATACACTCTTTGGGGTAAAAGATTTTCTCTCACAATCATCGAGCCTTACATCGAAAACCGGGGATGTACTGTATGGTGACTAACATAATATAATAAAAAATCATTATTTAAAAAAAAATAAAAAATAAAAAAAAAAAAGATTTTCTCTCACAGTGTCTTACACATGGTAGGAGCTCAATGAAGGCAGGTGGAATGAACAGTTATATGATTGCTATTGTTATCAGGAACCATGAACTCAGTCACCGAGTTCAAGAGCCCATCATACAGAAAGTAAAATGCCTTAAATGTATATGACTCTGGGGTGATGGGAGCTGAGGGCTTGTAGGTTTTCAGAGGACCCCATCCTAAGAATTTGTAGTTCTAGATAAGCCCACAGATTTCAAGGAAGAAAGCATGCTGTGATGTAAGGCCAGACCATGGGCCATTATTGATTCTAGATTCTTGAAGACATGGTGAGAGATCTGTCTCAGGTTGGGGTCCAGATACCACGTAATAAACAGTTTACCTGTGGTTTGGCTTTTGTAAATTTCTCTACCATCTCCCCCCCCCACACACACACACACCCCTCTCCATTTGACTTTTTCATCTCTTGGTCGATTACCTTTTAGAAGTACGTCAGTCATTTTTTTTTATAATAATTTTTTTTATATTATGTTCGTCACCATACAGTACATCCCTGGTTTCCGATGTAAAGTTCGATGATTCATTAGTTGCGTATAACACCCAGTGCACCATGCAATACGTGCCCTCCTCACTACCCATCACCAGTCTATCCCATTCCCCACCCGCTCCCCCCTGAAGCCCTCAGTTTGTTTCTCAGAGTAGAAGTACATCAGTCTTAACGGAATTTCATAAGCTTTCCTGGGAAAAAATTTCTACTCAGAACGTAAGGACTTTTCCCCCACTGTAGGCACATTTCTATGAATTTATGAAAGCCAATGGGATCATTGGACTTTTTTGATAGTACTTTTTCAAAGCTAGCCTTGTTTGGTTGCATATATTTATTATGTTATGATTAGAAAAGGAAATTTCATGTTCAAAGGGAAAAGAAAACTCCATACTTCACACTGGAAAATCAGCAAATACAGAAATGAAAGACAGAAGTTTATCATGGGTAAAGAAAGGAGCATATGATTGGAGGCAATAGGAATACCAACATTCACCAAAATGCAATACTAATGGCAATTCAGGCCTGCTTAACAATTTGAACTTGAAAAGCTTTGAAGCGTACTTTTTAGGGATAAAAAGATTGTGAACTCCCTCCCTTTGCTTAGAGGAAAAAATCTCATGATTCCTTAATGCTTAGCTTCCAGGATTTGCAGGCTACATCGAAATGATAGTTTTTTATGCATTAATGTTTACATAACTGCTATTTTTGCAGACATTTAAATTATAGAGAACAGCAATTGTTGAGGGAAAAAAAGTAGTATAAATAAATAGAAGCTAGAATTTTCCCCCTTCAGAGGTAAGCTTTGGCTATTCCTAGCATAGAATTCTTGTGCTGTGTGTGTGTGAGGTTGCTCTTCAGGCCCAGCAAAAACTGCTTTCCCCGAAATAAAAATATTCCAAGAAGGAGAAAGTACAACAGGCTAATAAAACAACTTTTGGCTCTTCACGAGGGCTATAGGGAAGAAAACAGTTTTAACTTTGGGTGCAATGGGTCACATCACATGTCTGTCATTTTCAGAAGAACACGAGCAGGAAGTACCAGGTAAGTCGGGGACGTTTCACACTGTACATTCTGAGCTTGGGCATGATGCCTCGCCTATGTTTTTGGGTAGCTTGGGATTTTATATCACAAAATACATGTGTAGAGGCACCATATCCCGTGACTCCCAGGATGGGCGAAAGGAACATGCTGCAGGTCCCGAGGGTGGAGGGGCGGGCTTGAGGGGATGGGGTGGCAGTGAGCCTTCAGTGACCACACATCCCTTTGCCTAAATGATCTCCAATATCTCCTCTTTTACTCCCAAAGGGTCCCTATTTATTGAAGGATGGCGGGGAGGACCGAACTTAAGCCTCCACAAGATCCCCAAGTCACCTCCAAGAAAGGCAATAATAATATTCCTCGATATGGGCCTTTGGCGCTTTCTTGATCTCACATAAAATGTGAGTAGTAGCCTTTTTTATGGATCTGCAACTTGTATTCTAAACGAAAACATGGAGGAAGTTAGCAAATGCGGGGCCAGCAAAGCCTCCGGCCCCTGCTTCCCTCACCCCCGCCACCTCCACCACGCAGACTTCTGCCCCCAAGTCCTACTTCGATGTCTCTACGGAAACCCTGTGGTCCTCACTGCCAAGAGCTATCCTGAAAAGGCACTGCTGACGAAGAGGGAGCCTGGTGCCAGGATCACTCCAGTGAGCAGGAGGGAAGAGACGAGGAAGTAGAAGGAGTATCACATTTTGAGGACGAGGAAATATTTGTGCACCCGTGTTCATAACAGCATTGTTTGTAAGAGCCAAAACGTGGAAGCAACCCACGGGTTCATCAGTGGATGAGTGGATAAACAATACATATAAACAAAATTATATATATTAAAAATATGAGTTCACTTTCAATAGGAATGAGGTACCCATACATGCTATGCCATGAATGAAACTTGAAGATACTACACTGAATGAAAGAAGCCAGACACAAAAGGACAGATACTGTAGGATTTTACTTGGATGTGGTCTCTAGAGTAGTCCGATTCAGAGACAGAAAGTAGAACGGGGCTTGGCAGGGACCAGGGGAGAGAGGGATGGGGAGTTAGTGTTTAATGGGTAGAATTTCTGTTTGGGAAGATGAAGTTCTGGAGACGGATGCTGGTGATGGTTCCACAACACTGAATTGTGTAGTTAAAAATGATTAAGATGGAAATCTTATGTTTTACGTCGTTTTCCCAAAATTTAAATAAAAAGAATACTTTGAGGATGGGACGGTATCAGGTGCAGGGATATGAGTAGGAGCCAGGGTTTCTTCTTCGGTGTATGAGTTTGCTGGGGTTGCTGTAACAAATCCCTCCAAATGCAGTGACTTCAAACAACAGACTTATTGGCTCACAGTTCTGGAAGCCAGAAGTCGGAAGTCAAGGTGCCAGCAAGGTTGGTTCTCTGGGGAAGAACTGAAGGAGAATCTGTTCCTTGCTTCTTTCTGGCTGCTGGGGGCCGCAGGCCGTCCTTGCTGTTCTTTGGCCTAGAGGGCCACCACTCCAGCCTCTGCCTTCCCCTCACCTGGCCCTGTGTCTCTGGGTCCCCAGATCTCCCTCTGCCTTTCTCTTACAAGGATATCTGTCAGTAGATTTGCTTGACCCTAACTACAAGATGTTCTTATCTTGAGATCCTTCACTTAATTAAATCTGCAAAGTCCCCCTTTCCAAGGTCACATTCACAGGTTCAGGGAGGACGTCTCTTTTTTTGGTGGTGGGTGGTGGGGGGGTACCGTTTGACTCAGTACATTGGAAGAGCTGGCTTGACTCAGAACGATGAAGCAAAGCCAACTTGTCGTCAGTAAGCTGTGCCCACCCCTCCAATAGGCTATGGAGCTTCTTGCCTCCCGCCTCTCCCCTGGACCCCCTTCACCGGCCTCCCCTATGGGCCTACCCCACCTCTCCTCATCTGTTGGGAGTCTTGTTTCTATGTCACGTGTGAGAGCAAGCAGGCTGATGTCATAGGAGAGGGGGAAGCTTCTATTTTACCCCATGCAGCCATAGAATTTCATGAAGTGGGGACTTCCTTAAGTAATACATTGACTTCAGGGGAGATTCTGATGGTGGAAATAGGATGTAAAACAGGCCAGCAGAGCCTTTACACTGTCCTCAAAGTCACACTGTATCAACACACACCCCCTGCCAAGCCTGCATGTCTGCCTGTTACTCCCAGTCTATGCCTTTTCCTTGGCCAAACAAACTTCTTCCAGGACCCTTTGATCATTTTCTCTTTCCATGCCAAATATAAACCTTGTTATCCACTGTGTCTGGAACATCCTCCCACTTTCTAAACCATATTGTTTTTCATTTCTGCATTGATTTCAAAGTCTTCCCCCTTCAGGTGGGTTTAAGTGATGTCCACACATCACAGCCTGTATTCTTCATTAAGATGGTGGTTTTAAAACACAAATGTTTCATTTTTAAAAACATTTAAGAGCCAAGTAATTGCCTGTTTTACTGTAACCTGTGGAGTGTGGACCAGGCGGGCCTTGTGGGCACATGAAACTACCTCACAAAGCCTAATTCTTGGCAAATAAAAGACATCTCCAGAAATTCCTGGGTCTTCCTTGTAGGAATGCCTTTGAATAAGCCGACCTATCTGGGTGAGGACGATTTGTAGTAAAAGTATTTGAGGGACCTGTGCGAGATCTATCCTTGGTGAACAAAGCAAGAAAAATATCATAGGTGGAAGGCCCCGGCATACATAAAGGTATGAAGTCCATTAACATTATTTTTTTCTTTCTGCCTTGAGCCTCTCATATTTCATTTGAATTATTTCTTTAAAAATGCTCAGTTCACTGGACAGTTTGATTACGTAAGCATTCTCTACTTAAATGGTGAAAATAAATATCGAGAGAATAATCGCACATGCCAAGTGTGTTCAGTGAAGCAATATGTGTAGGCAGCATTGAAAACAGTGACACAGTGATTATCTGTGCATAACTTGGTCATAATATCATCACTGTCTAGACTACTAGACAATTAGCATCCAGACATACTATAGCTCAGATTGAGGAAGGTCATTAAAACATGAAAGAGAGAATAGGCCTATTCGGGAAAGAAAGACTCGGTTCATTCTTTTCCAAAAAGGTATATATTGGAATTTAACTTTGGATTGAGACATGCACTTAGGGTCAGCTTTCTTTTATGGGTCTCCGCTTGGTCCTTATTTCTTTCAGTCATATGGTTTAATCTTTTTATATACACTTAGGGCAAGGCACATTTCTTTGATGTGATAACTTGCCCCAGTTTCTACCTCATTGCTTTAAGGGACAGATGTCAGGATTTAAAGAAATATCCATATTATAATGGAAGCCCTTATGCAGAAGATACTATAACCCGCAAAAATCTTCAGCACAATCTAAAAAAAAAGGCATACATCTTACAAGTCATTTATATAACCCCTTTTATCTACTGACACTTTTATGTGACATAAAGTGAGAGGGTGGCAGAGACTGTTGTGAGTCCACAAATTCCCCATTCTTTCTTCTCCCTCTGCTACGATAGGAGACCACATTTCCCAGCCTCCTTTGCAGTGGGGTGGGGGTTACGTGACTGAGTTCTGGCCAATGAAATGTGGCCAGAAGTAATGCCTGGCACCTCTAAGTCTGGCCCCTAAGCTCCCACTCAATTCTCCATGCTTTCTCTCTTCTCTTGTCCACTAACGAACGTGGGTAAGAGCTACAAAGCCCTAGAGGATGGTAGATTCCAGAAGAGGGAAGGAAAAGTGGCCAGTCACCACTAGAAGAAGCACAGCCCCACCCAGGAGTCCTGAGTTTACCTCTGGCATGAGTGATAAATATAATTTGGTTTCGTGAAGTCACTGAAAATTTTGAGTTGTTCGTTGGAGCAGAGAGCCCACACGGAATGATACACGTGGCTGGCATTGTAGTTATTTATTTGTTATGCTAAAATAAGGGAACTTTCAGATGCACTTAAGGTAGCTGCAATCTATTTTTCATAGAGGTCTGAGGAATGACATCCAGGTACTTTACCGTGAGGGAGTCACCCCTGGCACGGTGCAAGGACGTAACCCTATAGAGCAGCCATTGGTTCTCAATATGCAAACCTCAGAACATATGTGTCTTTCAATGCGGCATTTATACTTACATACCCAACGGTGAATTCAACACCCAATGTAGTAATGAGAAAAAAGATCAGACAAAGCCAAATCAAGGGACATCCTATAAAATACCTGACCAATACTTCCCCAAAAGGTCAAAGTCAAGGTCATCAAAAACGAGGAGAGTCTGAGAAGCTGTCATGGCCAAGGAGACATGATGACCCTGTGTATTGTGGTATCCTGGATGAGATCCTGAAACATAAAAAGGACATTAGACAAACACTAGAGAAGGCTGAATAAAGTAAGGACTTCAAGGGACAATAATGTGCCGGTGTTGGGTTATTAGCTGTGGAAAGTGCACATAGTAGTGTAAGGTGTTAACAACGGGGAAGCCGGGTGTGGGGTATACAGAAACTCTCCTTTCATCCCGGTTTAGTTGTAAATCTAAAGCTTTAGGAAATAAAAATATATTGATATTTTTAGAAAGTAAATACAACATTTTTCACAGAAGGACTTATAGGAAAAATCTTGGATTACTTTCCAAGTACAATTGGGTGACCACGGTGGTGAAAACCACACTTCAGGGAAGGAGTAGTGTGTGTACCTTGGACATGGTCGACACCCAGAGACGCCAGGCTCTGCACACACAGCAGCTGTTGTTAACAAGTGTGGCCATTTCTTTGGTGATCGGGAAGAAGGATGTAAGCATTTATCATGTTGATCTGACATTGATGAATAAGAGTCAACAGAAGGTTGGAAGGGTCTGATGTTTGGAATGGGGACATGCGGGTTTGCCTCGCGCCATGACCATTCTCTTGAAATCCACTCAATTCGCTTTTCATCTGTTCTGTCTTATTTCAGCGTTGGAAATATAAATTCCTTAAAGGACTGGCCGAGTTTTATTTATCTCGCCCCTTCCCCATCTCCCATAGCACACACACACATGTCCGCGTACATGTGTGTTCACACGTAGATGCACGAGGATATGTGCTTCCTATCCACACGCAGCCCCTAGCACATAGGAGACCCTCAAAAACCCTCGGAGCATGGGGAAGAAACACCACCTCAGGATAGATGAAACAAGGCAAACAACCACAGGCAAAGGGCCTTGAGTCTTCTGCAGAGGACAGATTTCTTTTGATGGCTATTCGGGCAGGACGTTTTGTGGCAACTCTGCTACAGAACCAGAGAGCAGGGCATGATGCATTTTCTCCTGACTTAAGTCTTTTCTTAAGCATAGGTCGGCTCTCAAACCGTTGAAAGAGTTAATGCTTTGTTTTCATCCACCCCCTGCCCCGGCACCCCGGCAATGGAAACACAACACCAGAGAGAGAGAAAGGCAGCTTTCAAAGAGAGATGCTGAAGCAACAAACTTGCTTTTTCAATGAGTACTGAAGAAAACGGCCACGTTCCGCGGCGGGGCACCAACACGGTCACGCCGGTGTTTACTTTTTCTGCAGAACGCATGTGTATGTTGTGGTTGCAAGTGGTACTTTGGCCAACCCCGGCCAGGCATAAAGGAATCATTTATGGCCCTTCAAAATCATTAGGGCTCTTAGTCCTGACTTGAAATGAGTGAAATGCACTGTCTCCTGCCAAAGAGGGAAACGGGTTCTGCTGCTTTCAGTGTCTTCAGAGGGAGCTTCTCCAGGGTGAACTGGCTCCAGAGCGGTCAGTGACATGAAACCCACATGCCAGGCTGGGGCTTTGGCTGGCCTCGCAGCCCTCCTCACGGGCACATGGGGGGCTGTCATTGGCCGCCACCGCGGTATCCAGCAAGTGTCCTTCATGAGGCAGCACGGACACCTTACTGTGGGGGGGGGTGGAGGATGCGCCCATGCTCACGGCCTTCTCTCCTAAAGGAGTCAGTGTGGGATCCCAAGTAGCTCCCCCCGATGAGGGGTCATGGCCTCCACCCTCCACCTCTGAAGGCCCCCCCTTCACAGCACAACGAAAGCTCTGTTTATGTTACTGATCGTTAAATTGAGGTGTCACCTGACACCTGTGCGGCTAAAAACCTTTCAAAACATGCTGATATGCATGTGGTTTGGAAGAGAACGTTTGGGTAGGTGAAACGAGCTGAGTGTTTTTCTTTCAATAAGCGTACACACGGACACACCCGCATCGTTCCAGTCACATAGATTATAAATTTGGACAAGCCCCTTCACCTTGCAAGGGCCTGGAGATTTGACTTTGTAAATGGAGGGATCGGCCTTGACCAGCGACTTTCAAACTGTGGGGTTGAGAAATCAATTTAATGGGTTGCAAGCAGCATTGAAACATAAAGAACAGAACAGAGCAGAACGGAATAAAATGAGTTTCTGTTTGTTTATTCAGGTGGTAAGGGTAAGTACTAGTTTTAAGAAATGGGTGCTATTTAAAGCACTATGTATCAGGCATATGGCCACTACGTTACGATGTAAAATGTTTTCTGAATTCTGAAATCCAGGGGCAGAGTTGATACTCTAATCACTTTACTGGGGATCAAGGCTCTTTTTCCATGTGCTGGTTACTTCCCTTTGCCTCTCAATCCTTCACGATGCTTTATGCTCTCAGAGAACGAGCTCTGAGGATTGCCTCAGTGGACACTTTTGCTCTCTGGTGGTCCCAGTGGGGTTCAGCTCTCAGGGAGCCCAACAGGGCATAGAGGAAGAGTAGAGAGGTGACCTCAGGCTCTCAGCTCCCATTCTGTGGGGTCTCAATGGAGAAACACGCCCTGTCCATCCTACTGTATTCTCAGCTCATCTTTTTTTTTTTTTTTTGAGAGAGAGCGTGCGCACACATGTGAGTGTGCACGCAAGTGGGGGGTGAGGGGGCAGAGGGAGAGAGAGAGAGAATCTTAAGCAGGCTCCATGCTCAGCGCAGAGCCCAACTCAGGGCTCGATGTCATGACCTTGAGATCATGACCTGAGCTGAAATCAGGAGTTGGACGCTTAACCAGCTGACCCACTCAGGCTCCCCTGTATCCTCAGCTCATCTTAATTTGAGTGTGCCTTCTATTTCTTCTGGAACTGGGACAAATACAACCAGGTAGCCTTAAATTATAGTAGTGTATAGGATTTTTCCAAATAGTTTTATATATGAAGTTTAAAGGGAGGAGGTAAGGGATCCCTGTGTTCTATAAAGTAAGTGTTCACTGGGTGGTAGGGAGGCTACTCTATTAAAAAATGTAGAAGGTGGCACGTGAGGTTCTTTCATATAATCAGTGCAAATATATTTTCGCGATAGGCTAAAATCTTGTTTGTTGAGTGTATTCCCAGATAATTGCTAGACAGTTCAGAAGAAGGATTGTAGAAAACAATATCTAAACGAACACGTTTCAGGTTAATGCATTTGATTACAATTTATTGTTCAATTTGGTTTTCAACTCACATGCGAGATTAAATTTCATTTGAATGCTCTTATTTGTCCGACACTGTTCTAGAGTTTGGGATACCTCACAAAACAAAACAAAGGCTTCCACCCTCATGGAGCTTACATTCTAGCCGAAGAAGACAGGAATTAAACCATATTTGTTAAATGAATGCTTTATATTAAAGCCATGAAGCCATTAAAGGCCATGAAGAAAAAGCAGGTCAAGGTAAGGAGGGTGAAGATAGTTGGGGATTGGGGACCAGTCGCAGGGTTACATAGAGAGGCCAGGTTAAGCCTCATTGAGGAAATCTGAGCAAAATCTGAAGGGGAAGAGGTAGTTGGCTAAGAAGATGTATGAGAGAAGATCGTTCCAGTAGAGGAAACACCCCGGCCTCGGGGAGGTTGGCTGGAGGGCACAGGATTAACATAGGATTAATTGTGGCTGGTGCTGATGGGTAAAGGAGGAGAGCAGCGAGAGGAGATTGTAGAGGCAGTGAGGGACCGTCTACAAACTTTGGCTGTACTTCTTTCCTGAAATGGGGTACCACTGAAGGGTCTGGGCAGGAGAGGGACATGGGCTGCCTGGGGTGATAACTGTTCTAGCTGACATGTTGGAAACAGGCCATGGGGAGCAAAGTTGGAAGCCGGGAGGTCTGTAGGAGGGCTAAAAGGGTCATGAGGGAGAGACACTGTTGGCTCAGAATATGGAAATACTAGAAGGTGGTGAGAGGTGGTTGGATTCTGGATATCTTCTGCTGGGAGAGCCAAGAAGACTGCAGTGAGCTGAAGAAAATAGTCTAGGATAACTCCAAGATTTTTGGCCTGATTAAACTGAAAAAAAAAAAAAAAGCCACTCATTAAGCTCAGATCACGGGAAACTGTGGCTCTGTGAATCAGCCATAGCACTCTTCGCAAATGATGGGGCACATCTCTTTGCAAATATCTGTTTCCTAAAGAATTCACAATTACACCAACCCGTTGGACACCTCAAGTAGAGGTCAAGTAGAGAAACCCCAACTTTCGGTCTTTCCATGTTGATTATTTCATGAACTGTTTTTGGGAGGTTTTTGTTTACATGGGTCAAGTTGCACAAGGTGATTGTGGAAGATTTTTGAACGAGCCAGATTGCAAATCTGGTGCCAGATTGCAAATCAAGTGTGTGTGGGGGAATAGCATCCTATTAAAATAACATTTTGTCGCTGACTTCCATGCTCACATAGCTGCTGTTCCACACGCAGGCAATTAACCACTGACGTATAGACATTTGTTCCAACTGGTGCTAAAAAAAGACACATTCAGCAAATTACTTTTTAAGATTTGGATGCTTTATAGTGCTGATTGGGCAGTAACTGTATAAAAGGGAAGGAATAAGAAAAGGCTGCCATGTATTGTTATTAATCCCAGAGAGAAGTGCTTTAATATGGTCCAGATAACCAACCAAAAGTCTTCATGAGAAACAGATTTTGTAGCCAGAGGGATTATGTAAATCACAGAACTCAACCACCAGCATGACACGATGAGGAAAATCAGGCCCATCACGTTAAGTGGCTGAGCCAAGAGCACATAGCTGGTTAGTAGCGGAGACACCCAAACAGGAACCTGGATGAACGGGCTGCTGGCTGGTGTGCTTTTCCCCTTCCGATCTATTTCCCTTCTCTCTATCCTATTACAATTGAGATAGAATGGGCTCTTCTTCCAGGGGGCAACAGAATGCCCAGAAAGCGTGAAGACAGTTTTCCTGGGGCAATGAGATCCGTCTGAAGGGCCCTGGTCAATTTTGCAAGGACTCCTCTCTCAGTTTCTGCTTTGTTTCTCTCCTAAAGCTACAGACGACCCACCTCCAAGCTCTACTGTCCCTGCTTTGTGAAGAATCCCAGCAAGCTGGTGTCCCCCAGCCCCAACCTGCTCAGGGGTCCTCTCCTGGGTCCCATGTTCTCCTATCTTTCTTCTCCATGATGTGACAACAACAGCAAAGAGTTTGTCTGAGAACAGTCTTAAAGAACCTGTCATTTCTTTTGGTGAAAGAAGCTCTGGACCAAGAGTTAGGAGAACCCGTCTCTGGGGAAGAGGAATAATATGCCTTGCCCTGTGGGCTTGTCTTACAGAGTTGCTATTAGCAGCAAACAAATAATTAATGTGATTGTAGGCTCCTTGTAAACAGTGAAACACGAAGCAGCTATGGGATAAGATTATGAAAAAGCTATACTGCCTTCCACTGATGGATAATTCCATTGAAGTGCAGATTCTTTTTTTTTTTTTCATTTGTTTCCTCGTTCATTCAACATTCGATAAATATTTTTCAGATACTTGTGGTGGGCAGAATCTAAGATGACCCCGGAGATTTCTACCCACTGGTGTATAGTCAAGCACTAATCTAGGTGAGCTGTGAAGGGATTTTGCAGACGCAACTAAGGTCCAAAAATCAGTTGGCTTTAAGAAAGGGAAATTATTATTGGTGGGCCTGACCTAATCAGGGGAACCTTGAAGAGAGACTGGTCTCTTCCTGGTGAGAGAGATACAAGAGGGAGAGGGATTCCATGTGAGGGGATTCCTCATCACTGGGTTTGAAAGTGGAACGGCTCACATAGTAGGAATGGGAGCGGCCTCTAGGTGCTAAGTGTGGGCCCCCCGCTAATGGCCAGAAAGGAAATGGGGACCTTGGTCTTACAACTTCAAAAGAATGAATTCTGCCAAAAAACCGAATATGTATGGAAGCAAAAATTTCCCCTAGCGTCTCCAAATGAGAACATAGCCAATGAACACCTTAATTTTAGTCTTAAGATTCAGAGCAGAGAACCCAGGCATAGACCATCCTAGAGGACAGTAAACTAATCATTGAGTGTGGGTTAAAGCTGCTAAGTTTGTGGAAAGTTGTTACAAAGCAATAGAAAACTAGTGCAAAGTTCCTAAAGGCAAGAGCTATGACATCTAGAGTCGTACCTTCCCAGACTCAACGCAGTGGCTTCCAGGTAGTCAAATAATAAATTTGTCTTGAATGAGACAGGTGAAGGCATCCCATGGTTTTCCTAAAGCACGATGGATATAGACTTCTCAGGAAGCACGTTATATCACCAGGCCTCAATCAGGACTAATAGGACCTCATGCTGGTAACGAGGCCCGTGTTTTCAAGCATTACCTTTGGTCATAGGCTGCAAAACTAGCTGGATGACCTGGGGCACCAGGTCCTTGAACTTGGACTCTTTGTGATCTGTCCTGGTCAGCTGGAGTCAGTGGCAGAATTTCAATCAGATTTCTAATCTGATAAGCTTTCTGCTGGTCTACGCTTTCTTGCTAATGACTTGTCAGTTCTATGGAGTTCGGTAATTGGCGGGGCCGGGGGGGGGGGGGGGGGGGGGGGG
>NW_024426552.1:9811236-9828387 GCF_017311325.1 Ursus maritimus
GGGGGGGGGGGGGGGGGGGGCGGTGAGTGTGTGAGTGTGTGTGTGTGTGTGTGTGTCTGTGTTTTCTTTAAGCAAACACATTTTCTTCTCTTTCTTCTTGGGCTATTGGATTGTGTTTTTCAAAGTTTAAACAGAAGAAGAAACTATAGTTTGGGCTACTATTATACTGGTGCTCTGTTTTTATACAACTTTATATATGTTTTTCTCTTTTTATGAGTACAGTACATAAAAGCCCCAGAATGGACTTTCTCTAATTTCCTGTCATCATTATAATCCTCTTGAGTTTTGTTTCTTGCTGTTCCTCACCTGCTCTATTTGCTTTATTGATTTATTAAAATGTTCCTTGAATGGTTTTCAACTTGGGAGGGAAAGGAACCAGGTAAAGAATGGCAGAGCCATCTAGTTCTTCTGAAAAGTGAAGTAATTGAGGGCAGTGCATTTAGAAGCTTTTCAGTCTGTCATGTTGAAATTGTCCAAGCAGGGGGAGGACTTAGGAAGGAAGGAAGGAAGGAAGGAAGGAAGGAAGGAAGGATGGGAGGAAGGACGGAAGGACGGAAGGACGGAAGGAAGGAAGGACGGAAGGAAGGAAGGAAGGAAGGAAGGAAGGAAGGAAGGAAGGAAGGAAGGAAGGAAGGAAGGAAGGAAGGAAGGATGGAAGGAAGGAAGGAAGGATGGAAGGAAGGATGGAAGGAAGGAAGGAAGGAAGGAAGGAAGGAAGGATGGAAGGAAGGAAGGATGGAAGGAAGGAAGGATGGAAGGACGGAAGGATGGAAGGAAGGAAGGATGGAAGGAAGGAAGGATGGAAGGAAGGAAGGATGGAAGGAAGGAAGGATGGAAGGAAGGAAGGATGGAAGGAAGGAAGGATGGAAGGAAGGAAGGATGGAAGGAAGGAAGGATGGAAGGAAGGAAGGATGGAAGGAAGGAAGGATGGAAGGAAGGAAGGATGGAAGGAAGGAAGGATGGAAGGAAGGAAGGATGGAAGGAAGGAAGGATGGAAGGAAGGAAGGATGGAAGGAAGGAAGGATGGAAGGAAGGAAGGATGGAAGGAAGGAAGGAAGGAAGGAAGGAAGGAAGGAAGGAAGGAAGGATGGAAGGAAGGATGGATGGAAGGAAGGATGGAAGGATGGAAGGAAGGATGGAAGGAAGGAAGGATGGAAGGAAGGAAGGAAGGATGGAAGGAAGGAAGGAAGGATGGAAGGAAGGAAGGAAGGAAGGAAGGAAGGAAGGAAGGATGGAAGGAAGGAAGGAAGGAAAGGAGGAAGGAAGGGAGGAAGGAAGGAAGGAACCATGCAATACGTGCCCTCCTTCACTACCCATCACCAGTCTATCCCATTCCCACCCGCTCCCCCTAAGCCCTCCTGTTTGTTTCTCAGAGTAGAAGTACATACAGTCTTAACGGAATTCATAAGCTTTCTGGGAAAAAAATTTCTACCAGAACGTAAGTGACTTTTCCCCACTGTAGGCACATTATCTTTATGAATTATGAAAGCCAATGGGATCATTGGACTTTTTGATAGTACTTTTCAAAGCTAGCCTTGTTTGGCTGCATATATTTATTATGTTATGATTAGAAATGTGAAATTTCATGTTCAAAGGGAAAAGAAAATGACTCAGTACTTACACTGAAAATCAGCAAATACAGAAATGAAAGACAGAAGTCTTATCATGGGTAAAGAAAGGAGCATATGATTGGAGGCAATTAGGAATACCAACATTCACCAAAATGTCAATACTAATGGCAATTCAGGCCTGCTTAACAATTTGAACTTGAAAAAGCTTTAAAGCTGCTTCTTTAGGATAAAAGATTGTGAACTCCCTCCCTTTGCTTAGAGGAAAAATCTCATGATTCCCTTATGCTTAGCTTCCAGGATTTGCAGGCTACATCGAAATGATAGTTTTTTATGCATTAATGTTTACATAACTGCTATTTTTGCAGACATTTAAATTATAGAGAACAGCAATTGTCTGAGGGAAAAAAGTAGACAAATAAATAGAAGTAGAATTTTCCCCTCCTTCAGAGGTAAGCTTTGGCTTGTTCCTAGCATAGAATTCTTGTGCTTGTGTGTGTGTGAGGTTGTTCTTCAGGCCCAGCAAAAACTGCTTTCCCCGGAAATAAAAATATTCCAAGAAGGAGAAAGCACAACAGGCCAATAAAACAACTTCTTTGGCTCTTCACGAGGGCTATAGGGAAGAAAACATGTTTTAACTTCCGGCAATGGGTCACATCACATGTCTGTCATTTTCAGAAGAACACGAGCAGGAAGTACCAGGTAAGTCGGGACGTTTCACACTGTACATTCTGAGCTTGGGCATGATGCCTCGCCTATGTTTTTTGTAGCTTAGGGATTTTATATCACAAAATACATGTGTAGAGGCACCATATCCCGTGACTCCCAGGATGGGCGAAAGGAACATGCTGCAGGGTCCCGAGGGTGGAGGGGCGGCTTGAGGGATGGGGTAGCAGTGAGCCTTCAGTGACCACACACCTTTGCCTAAATGATCCCACATCTCTTTTACTCCCAAAGCGTCCCTTATGTTATGCAAAGTTGTATGGGAGACGGAACTTAAGTCCCCTCCACAAGATCCCCCAAGTCACCTCCAAGAAAGGCAATAATAATATTCCTCGATATGGGCCTTTGGCGCTTTTTCTTGATCTCACATAAAATGTGAGTAGTAGCCTTGTAGGATCTAACTAAATCTTTATATCTAAGCCATAGATACTCATGATGAATGTGTATAGTAAATGCGGGCCAAAACCTACGGCCCTGCTTCCTCACCCTCGCCATCTCACCACGCAGATTTGCCCCCAGTCCTTACTTCGATGTCCTCTATCGCAGAAACCTACGTGGTCCTCACTGCCAAGAGCTATTCTGAGAGGCACTGCGACGAAGAGGGAGCCTGGCGTGCCAGTGTGATCACTCCAGTGAAAGCAGGAGGGAAAGAGACGAGAAGTAGAAGGAGTATCAGCATTTTGAGCGACGAGAAACATTGCTGTAGCACCCGTGTTCAATCACAGCATTGTTTGTAAGAGTCTCAACCCCACCGTGGAAACGCAATCCACGGTCCATCAGTGAGATAGAGTGATAAACAATACACCGTAGGTCAACGAAAATTATATATATTAAAATAATGAGTTCATTTCAAGGAATTGGATCACCATACATGCTATGCAACAGAATGAAACTTGGAAGATATACTACATTCGAATGAAAGAACGCCCAGCACAAAAGACAGATATGTCGTGATTTTTATTGGTCGTGGTTCAATGTAGTCCGATTCTTGAGGCAGAAAGCCCTTGGAACGTGCGCTCGAAAATCAGGGAGCATGAGATGGGAGCCAGTGTTTAATGAAGTAGAATTTGCGTTGGGGAAGATAAGTTCTGGAGACGGATATTGATGTTCCACAAATAAACTTCACAACAGAATGTAATTATCAAATATTTTAAACTTAAAACTAAGAACATTTAATATCTTATATTACATAAAACCATAATGTGTAGAACCCACTAGTTTCTCCTCACAAAAATCGGATATTATTACAGGCAGGATACAGGTATCCAGTTCTGAAGCGCTTGTCATGTAACAAATCCCTCTCAAATGCAGAGACTTCAAACAAACAGACTTGTTGTCACAGTTCTGAAGCAGAATCAGGTAAAAGTCAAGGTGCAGTAAAAGTGTGGTTCTCTGGGTAAAAGAACCAGTTGAATCTGTTCTTGTTCTTCTGCTTTGCCTGGGCGCAGTTGCCCTTGGTGTTTTGGCCGAGTAGGCCACCACACTCAGCTTCCTGCTCTCCTCCACTGGCCCTGTGGTCGGAGTCCCCAGATCTCCCTCTGTTCTTCGCAAGGATATCTCCGTCGTGAGATTGTTGCCCTAACTCTAAGCTATGTTCTGTATCTTCGGATCCTCTTCATTATTACTCAATTCGCAAAGTCCCCCTTTCCAGGTTACTCATACTTCAGGTCAGACGTCTTTGTAGTGGATGGTGAAGGTCACTGCTTGTACTCCAGTAATTGCCGAGCTGGCTTACCAGAAGCAGACTTGAGTCCACAGCACACACTTGTATTACGGATCTTCAGTTCCACCCCCCATGCTTGATTGTCCCCGGACTTCCTCCACGGCCCCCAAGGCCTCCCTGCCTCATCTGTTGGAGTCTTGTTTCTTGTCACGTGTGCAAAGGTAGCCAGGCTGGGATGTCATAGAGAGGGGAAGCTTAATGTCCCCATGCAGCCATAGAATTTCTTTATTTGGGACTTCCTTAAGTTAATACATTGACTTCAGGGGAGATTCTTGATGGTGGAATAGGATGTAAAACAGCCAGCAGAGCCTTTTACACTGTCCTCAGTCACACTGTATCAACACACACCCCTGCCAAGCCTGCATGTCTGCCTGTTACTCAGTCTATGCCTCTTCTTCCTTTGGCCAAACAAACTTCTTCCAGGATCCCTTTGCATTTGTCTTTCCATGCCAAATATAAACTCTTTGTTATCCACTGTGTCTGGAACATCTCTCCCACTTTCTAAAACCATATTGTTTTTCATTTCTGCATTGATTTCAAAGTCTTCCCCCTTCAGGTGTTTAAGTGATGTCCACACATCACAGCCTGTATTCTTCATTAAGATGGTGGTTTATAAACACAAATGTTTCATTTTAAACATTTAAGAGCCAAGTAATTGCCTGTTTTATCATGTAACCTCGTGGAGGTGGACCAGGCGGCCTTGTGGGCACATGAAACTACCTCACAAAGTCCAATTCTTGGCAAATAAAAAGACATCTCCAGAAATTCCTGGGTCTCTCCTTGTAGAATGCTCTCTTTGAATAGTCGACCTATCTGGGTGAGGACGACTTGTAGTAAAAGTATTTGAGGGACCAGGCGTAGATCTATCCTTGGTGAACAAAGCAAGAAAAAATATCATAGGTGGAAGGCCCCGCATACATAAAGGTATGAAGTCCATTAACATTATTTTTTTCTTCTGCCTCCTTGAGCTCTCATATTTCATTTGAATTATTTCTTTAAAAATGCTCTGTGTTCACTGGACAGTTTTGATTACGTAGCATTTCCCTATTAAATGGTGAAAAAATAAATATCGAGAGAATAATCGCACATGACCAAGTGTGTTCAGTGAAGCAATATGTGTAGGCAGCATTGAAAACAGTGACACAGTGATTATCTGTGCATAACTTGGTCATAATATCATCATCCGTCTAGACTATAGACAATTAGCATCCAGACATACTATACGCTCAGATTGAGGAAGGTCATTAAAACATGAAAGAGAGAATAGGCCTATTCGGGAAAGAAAGATCTCGGTTCATTCTTTTTCCCAAAAAGGTATATATTGGAATTTCTAACTTTGGATTGAGACATGCACTTAGGGTCAGCTTTCTTTATGGGTCTCCGCTGTCCTTATCTTTTCTCCAGTCATATGGTTTAATCTTTTATAGTACACTTAGGGCAAGGCACATTTCTTTTGGATGTGATAACTTGCCCAAGTTTCTACCTCATTGCTTTAAGTGGACAGATGTCAGATTTAAAGAAATATCCAATTATAATGGAAGCCCTTATGCAGAAAGATACTATAACCCGCAAAATCTTCAAGCACAATCTAAAAAAAGGCATACATCTTACAAGTCATTTATATAACCCCTTTATCTACTGACACTTTATGTGACATAAAGTGAGAGGGTGGCAGAGACTGTTAGTGAGTCCACAAATTCCCCATTCCTTTCTTCTCCCTCTGCTACCGATAGGAGACCACATTTCCAGCCTCCTTGCAGTGGGGTGGGGGTTACGTGACGTGAGTTCTGCCAACGAAATGTGGCCCAGAAGTAATGCCTGGCACCTCTAAGTCTGGCCCCTAAGCTCCCACTCATTCCTCCATGCTTTCTCTCTTCTCTTGTCCACTAACGAACGGGTAAGAGGCTAACAAAGCCCTAGAGGATGGTAGATTCCAGGAAGAGGGAAGGAAAAGTGGCCAGGTCACCACTAGAAGAAGCACAGCCCCAACTCAGTGAGTCCTGAGTTTACCTCTGGCATGAGGATAAATATAATTTGGTTCTCGTGGAAGTCACTGAAAATTTTGAGTTGTTCGTCTGGGAGCAGAGAGTCCC
The DNA here is from genome assembly GCF_017311325.1 of Ursus maritimus. Taxonomy (NCBI): domain Eukaryota; kingdom Metazoa; phylum Chordata; class Mammalia; order Carnivora; family Ursidae; genus Ursus; species Ursus maritimus. The sequence continues at coordinate 9,817,344 of NW_024426552.1, forward strand.
ACACGGAATGATACATCGTGGCTGGCATTGTAGTTATTTTATTTGTTAGTGCTAAATATAAGGGAACTTCTTCGCATTCGCCTTAAGGTAGTGCAACTATTTTCTCATAGAGGTCATGAGATGACATCCAGGTACTCTTTGCACGTGAGGGAGTCACTCCCCTTGCACGGTGCAAGTGACCAACCCTATAGAGCAGCCATTGGTTCTCAATATGCTAAACCCCAGAACAATGTGTCTTTCACCATTGATTTAGTACTACATACCCAACGGTGAATTCAACACCCAATGTAGTAATGAGAAAAAGATCAGACAAAGCTAAATCAAGGGACATCCTATAAAAATACCTGACCAATACTTCCCAAAAAGGTCAAAGTCAAGGTCATCAAAACGGGTGAGAGTCTGGAGAAGCCGTCATGGCCAAGGAGACATGATGACCCTGTGTATTGTGGTATCCTGATGAGATCCTGAAACATAAAAAGGACATTAGACAAACACGCTAGAGAAGGCTGAATAAAGTAAGGACTTCAAGGGACAATAATGTGCCGGTGTTGGGTTATTAGCTGTGGAAAGTGCATAGTAGGTGTAAGGTGTTAACAACGAAGCCGTGGTGTGGGATACAGAAACTCTCCTTTCATCCCTGTTTAGCTGGCTGTAAATCTAAAGCTTTAGGAAATAAAAACTATATTGATATTTTTAGAAAGTAACACAACATTCACAGAAGGACTTATAGGAAAATCTTGGATTACTTTCCGAAGCTACAATTGGGTGACCACGGTGGTGATCCACACTTCAGGGAAGGAGTAGTGTGTGTACCTTGGGACATGGTCGTCACACCCAGAGACGCCAGGGTCCCAGCACACACAGCAGCTGTTGTTATAAGGTGTGGCCATTTTTTTGGTGATCGGGAAGAAGGATGAAGCATTTATCATGTTGATCTGACATTGATGAATAAGAGTCAACAGAAGGTTGGAAGGGTCTTGATAGCTTTGAATGGGGACAGCTGGTTTGCCTCGCGTCACTGACCATCTCTCTTGAAATCCAATCACTTCCGTTTCTTCATCTGTTCTGTCTTATTTCAGCGCTGGCAATATAAATTCTTAAAGGACTGGCCGAGTTTTATTTATCTCGCCCCTTCCCCATCTCCCAGTAGCACACACACACATGTCCGCGCACATGTGTGTTCACACGTAGATGCACGAGGATATGTGCTTCCTATCCACACGCAGCTCCCTAGCACATAGGGAGACCCTCAAGCCCTCGAGGCATGGGGGGAAGAAACACCACCTCAGGATAGATGAAACAAGGCATAAACAACCCAGTTGCAAAGGGCCTTGAGTCTTCTGCAGAGGACAGATTTCTTTTGATGGCTATTCGGGCAGGACGCCTTTTGTGGCAACTCTGCCCGCTACAGAACCAGAGAGCAGGGCATGATGCATTTTCTCCCTGACTTCCTCAAGTCTTTTGTTAAGCCATAGGTCGGTCCTCAAACCGTTGAAAAGTAATGCTTTGTTTTCATCCACCCCTGCCCCGCACCCCGGCAATGGAAACACAACACCAGAGAGGAGAAAGGCAGTTTCAAAGAGCATATGCTGAAGCAACAAACTGTGCTTTTCAATGAGTACTGAAGAAAAACGGCCACCTGCTGGCGGACGGGCACCCAACACGGTCACGCCGGTGTTTACTTTTTCTGCAGAACGCATGTGTTGAATTTGTGTATAAAGGTACCAACCCATTCAGGCATAAATGAATCATTTATGGTCCCTTTCAAAATCATATTAGGCTCTTAGTCCCTGACTTGAAATGTGAGTGAAAGTGCACGTCTCCGCCAAAGAGGGAAACGGTTTCTCGCTGCTTTCAGTGCCTTCAGAGTGAGTCTCCAGGGTGAATGCTCCAGAGCGGTCAGTGACATGAAACCACACTTAGTTGCAGCTGGTTTGCTGGTCCCTCGCAGCCTCCCCTCACGGGCACATGGGGTGCTGATTGCCGCACCGCGTGTATCCAGTGAAAGTGTCCCTTTCATGAGCAGCACGGACACCTTCTCGGGGTGGAGGATGCGCCCATGCTCACTCTTCTCCCTACCCAAGGCAGTCAGCTGTGTAGATCCCGAGTAGTTCTCCCCCGATGAGGGGTCATGGTCACTCCACTCCCTCTGAAGGTCCTCCCTTCACAGCCACAACGAAAGCTACAGCTCTGTCTTATGTTACTGATCGTAAACTTGAGGTGTCACCTGACACCTGTGCGGTCTAAAAACCTTTCAAAAACATGCTGATATGTAAGTGTGTTTGGAAGAGAACGCTTGGGTAGGTGGAAACCGTCAGCTGAGGTTTTCTTTCAATAGCGTACACACGGACACACCCGCGATCGCTTCCAGTCACATAGATTATAAATTTGACAAGCCCTTCACCTTGCACAGAGCACCTGAGATTTGACTTCTTGTAAATGGAGGGATGGCTCTTGACCAGCGATCTCAAACTAAGGTTGAAAACTCATTTAATGGGTTGCAAAGCAAAAGCATTGAAACATAAAAACAGAATTAGAATGAGAAGCGAGTCTAAATAAAACGAGTTTCTGTTTGTTTATTTCGTGGTAAGGGTAAGTACAGTGTTTAAGCAAGAAATGGGTGCTATTTAAAGCACTTATGTACTTCAGATGCATTCAGGCAGTCACTACGTTATACAGTAAAATGTTTTCCTAGAATCTCTGAAATCCAGGGGCAGAGTTGATACTCTAATCACTTTACTGGGGATCAAGGCCTTCTCCCATGTGCTGAGTACTTCCCTTGTCCCTCAATCCTCACGATGCTTGGTGCCTCAGAGAACGAGCTCTAGGATTGCCTCAGTGGACACTTTTCTTGCTCTCTGGTGGTCCCAGTGGGGTTCAGCTTTCTCAGGGAGGCTCCAACAGGGCATGAGAGGAAGAGTAGAGAGGTAGGACCTCAGGCTCTCTCAGCCCCATTCTGTGGGTCTCAATGGAGAAACACGCCTCGGTCCCATCCTACTCGTACCTTCTAACTATGTTGTCTTTTTTTTTTTGAGAGAGAGCGTGCGCAGGGCGACAGTGAGTGGGCACGCAAGTGGGGTGGCAGGGGCAGAGGAAGAGAGAGAGAGAATCTTGGGCAGGCTCCATCGCTCAGCGCAGAGCTCTCCAACTTCAGGCTCGATGTCATAGACTTGGATCATGACCTGACGCTGAAATCAGGAGTTGACGCTTAACCAGCTTGACCCACTCCTAGGCTCCTGTATCCTCAGCTCATTCTATTGAGTGTGCTCCTTCTATTTTCTTCCTGAACTGGGACAACTACAACCAGGTGTTAAATCTATAGTAGTGTATAGGATTTTTCCAAATAGTTTTATATATGAAGTTTAAAGGGAGGGAGGTAGGCAATCCCTGGTGTTCTATGCAAAATAAGTTTCTCTCAGTGGTAGGGAGGCTCTCCTGATAAAAAAGAGCAAGGTGGCACGGAGGTTCTTTCTATATAATCAGTGACAATATATTTTCAGCATAGGTCTAAAAATCTAGCTCTGTTGAGTGTATTCCCAGATAATTGCTAACAGGTGTTCAGTAGTATGAAGGATTGTGAAAAAATATCTAAACGACACATCGCTTCAGGCTAGCCACGCATTTGATACAATTTATTGTTCAGCTTTAATCACATGCGAGATTAAATTCTCATTTGAATGCTCTATTTGTCCGACACTGTTCTAGAGTTTGGGCCTCACAAAGACAGAAATAGGCTCCACCCTCATGGAGCTTAGCCATTAGCCGAAGAAGACAGGAATTAAACCATATTTGTTGGCAAATGAATGTTTATATTGAAGCCAAAGCCACGTTAAAAGGCCATGAAGAAAAGCAGGTCACAGAAGATGGAAGTGAAGATAGTTGGGGATTGGGACTGGTCGCAGTGAGTATACAAGGAGGAGCGCCAGGTTGAAGCCTCATGAGGAAATCGAGCAAAATCTGAAGGGGAAGAGGCTAGCGTGTGCGCTAGAAGATGTATGAGAGAAGATCGCTCCAGTAGAGGTGACAACACCCCGGCCTCGGGAGGTTGGCTGGAGGGCACAGGATTAACATAGGATTAATTGTGGCTGGTGCCGATGGGTAAAGGAGGAGAGCAGCGAGAGGGAGATTGTGTAGAGGTGAGTGAGGGACCGGCTTCACAAACTTTGGCTGTACTTCTTTCCTGAAATGGGGTACCACTTCGAAGGGTCTGGGCAGGAGAGGGACATGGGCTGCCTGGGGTGATAACTGCTCTAGCTGACATGTTGGAAACAGGCCATGGGGAGCAAAGTTGGAAGCCGGGAGGTCTGTAGGAGGGCTAAAAGGGTCATGAGGGAGAGACACTGTTGGCTCAGAATATGGAAATACTAGAAGTGGTGGTGAGAGGTGTTGGATTTCTGGATATCTTCTGCTGGGAGAGCCAAGAAGACGCAGTGAGCTGAAGAAAAATAGTCTAGATAACTCCAAGATTCTGGCCTGATTAAACTGGAAAAAAAGCCACTCATTAAGCTCAGATCACGGGTGAAAACTCGTGGCTCTGTGAATCAGCCATAGCACTCTTTTCGCAAATGATGTGGGCACATCTCTTTGCAACATCTGCTTCAAAGAATTCACAAATTACACCAACCCGTTGGACACCTCAAGAGGTCACAGAGAAACCCCAACTTTCGGTCTTTCCATGTTGATTATTTCATGAACTGTTTTCGTAGGTTTTTGTTTACATGGGTCAAGTTGCACAAGGTGATGTGTGCTATTCTTGAATCAGCCAGATTGCAAATCTGGTGCCAGATTGCAAATTCCGGCGTGGGGAATAGCATCCATTAAAATAACATTTTGTCGCTGACTTCCACATGCTCACATAGCTCGTTCCACACGCAGGCAATTAACCACTGACGTATAGACATTTTGTTCCAACTGGTGCTAAAAAGACACATTCAGCAAATTACTTTTTAAGATTTGGATGCTTTATAGTGCTGATTGGGCAGTAACTGTATAAAAGGAAGGAATAAGCAGTGCTGCCATGTATTGTTATTAATCCAGAGAAGTGCTTTAATATGGTCCAGATAACCAACCAAAAGTCTTCATGAGAAACAGATTTTGTAGCCAGAGGGATTATGTAAATCACAGAACTCAACCACCAGCATGACACGACATGAGGAAAATCAGGCTCCATCACGCTATGGCTGAGCCAAGAGCACATAGCTGGTTAGTAGCGGAGACACCCAAACAGGAACCTGGATGAACGGGCTGCTGGCTGGTGCTTTTCTCCCTTTCCGATCTATTTCCTTCTCTCTATCCTATTACAATTGAGATAGAATGGGCTCTTCTTCCAGGGGGGCAACAGAATGCCCAGAAAGCGTGAAGACAGTTTCTCTTCTTCCTGGGTACGAGAGATCCGTCTGAAGGGCCTCTGGTCAATTTTGCAAGGACTCCTCTCTCAGTTTCTGCTTTGTTTCCCAGCTACAGACGACCCACCTCCAAGCTCTACTGTCCCTGCTTTGTGAAGAATCCCAGCAAAGCTGGTGTCCCCCAGCCCCAACCTTGCTCAGGGGTCCTCTCCTAGTCCCATGTTCTCTGCCTTTCTTCTCCATGAGATGTGACAACAACAGCAAAGAGTTTGTCTGAGAAACAGTCTTAAAGAACTCCGTCATTTCTTTTGGTGAAAGAAGCTCGACCGAGTTAGAGAACCCGTCTCTGGGGAAGAGGAATAATATGCCTTGCCCTGTGGGCTTGTCTTACAGAGTTGCTTATTAGCAGTTAAACAAACAACAATGTGGATTACTGTAGGCTCCTTGTAAACAGTGAAACACGAAGGCTATGGGATAAGATTATGAAAAAGCTATACTGCCTTCCACTGATGGATAATTCCATTGAAGTGCAGATTCTTTTTTTTTTTCATTTTTACTTCGTTTCATTCAACATTCGAGCAAATATCATTTTTCAGATACTTGTGGTGGGCAGAATCTAAGATGACCCCGGAGTATTTCTACCCACTGGTGTATAGTCAAGCACTCAATCTAGGTGAGCTGTGAAGGATTTTGCAGACGCAACTATGCCCAAAATCAGTTGGCTTTAAGAAAGGGAAATTATTATTGGTGGGCCTGACCTAATCAGGGGAACCTTGAAGAGACTGGTCTCTTCCTGCAGAGAGATAAGAGGAGAGGGATTCCATGTGAGGGGATTCCTCATCACTGGGTTTGGAAAGTGGAACGCTCACATGTAGAAATGGAGCGTCTCTGGGGTGCTAAGTGTGGTCCCGCTGGGCTGGGCTGCCAGAAAGGAAATGGGGACCTTTGGTCTTGCCAACTTCAAAAAAGAATGAATTTTTGCCAAAAACCGAATATGTATGGAAGCAAAATTTCCCTGGGGCTGCCTAAACGAGGAACATAGCCAATGAACACCTTAATTTTAGTCTTAAGATTCAGAGCAGAGAACCCAGGCATAGACCATCCTAGAGACAAGTAAACTAATCATTGAGTGTGGTTAAAGCTGCTGCTTTGTGTTGTTACAGCAATGAAAACTAGTGCAAAGTTCCTAAAGGCAAGCAGCTATGACATCTAGAGTCGCATCTTCCCAGACTCCAACGCAGGCTTCCAGGTAGTCAAACAATAAATTTGTCTTGAATGAGACAGGTGAAGGCATCCCATGGTTTTCCTAAAGCAATTTTATGGATATAGACTTTCAGGAAGCACGTTATATCACCAGGCCTCAATCAGACCCACATAGGACTCATGCTGGTAACTAGGTCTCTGGAGCCAGCCACCTTTGGTCATAGGCTGTACCAGCTGGATGACCAAAGCACCAGGTCCTTGAACTTGACTCTTTGTGATCTGTCCTGGTCAGTTGGAGTCAGTGGCAGAATTTCAATCAGATTCTAATCTGATAAGCTGCTGGTCTACGCTTTCTTGCTAATGACTTGTCGTCTTATGGAGTTCGTAATTGGCGGGGCCGGGGGCGGTGAGTGTGTGAGTGTGTGTGTGTGTGTGTGTGTGTCTGTGTTTTCTAAGCAAACATATTTTCTTCTCTTTCTTCTTGGGCTATTGATTGTAAGTTTTTCAAAGTTTAAACATGAAGAAGAAATCATAGTTTGGGCTACTATTATACTGGTGCCTTTGTTTTATACAACTTTATATATGTTTTTCTCTTTTATGAGTACAGTACATGCAAAGCCCCAGAATGGACTTTCTTCTTCTCTAATTTCCTGTCATCATTAAGTAATCCTCTTGAGTTTTGTTTCTGCTGTTCCTCACCTGCTCTTATTTGGTTTTATTGATTTATTAAAATGTTCCTTGAAATTTTGTTTTCAACTTGGAGGAAAGCAAAACCAGGTAAAGAATGGCAGAGCCATCTAGTTCTTCTGAAAAGTGAAGTAATTGAGGCAGTGCATTTAGAAGCTTTTTCAGTCTGTCATGTTGAAATTGTCCACAGGGAGGACTTAGGAAGGAAGGAAGGAAGGAAGGAAGGAAGGAAGGAAGGATGGAGGAAGGATGGAAGGAGGAAGGTAAGGAAGGAAGGAAGGAAGGAGGAAGGAAGGAAGGAAGGAAGGGAAGGGAGGAAGGAGAAGGAAGAAGATGAAGGAAGGAAGGAAGGAAGGAAGGATGGAAGGAAGGAAGGAAAGATGGAAGATGGAAGGAAGGAAGTGAAGGGGCAAGGAAGGAAGGAAGGAGGAAGGAAGGATGCGATAAGGAAGGAGATGGAGGAAGTGAAAAGGAACTGTAGCGAAGGAAGGGATGGAAGGAGTAGAAGGAGAGGAAGGAAGGAAGGGAAGGATGGAAGGAAGGACGGAAGATGAAGGATGAGGAAGGAAGGAAGGAAGGAAGGAAGGAAGGAAGGATGAAGGAAGGAGTGAAGAGGAAGGACGGAAGGAAGGAAGGAAGGAAGGAATGGAAGGAAGGAAGGATGGAAGGACGAAGGAAGGAAGGAAGGAAGGAAGGAAGAAGGAAGGATGGAAGGACGGAAGGAAGGACGGAAGGAAGGATAAAAGGAAGGAAGGAAGGATGGAAGGAAGGAAGGAGAAGGAAGGAAGGAAGGATGGATGGGAAGGAAGGACGGAAGGAAGGAAGGTATTTGGAAGGACGGAAGGAAGGAAGGATGGAAGGATCTTTAGCGAAGGATGGATGGAAGGAAGGATGGAAGGAAGGATGGAAGGAAGGAAGGAAGGAAGGATGGAAGGAAGAACGGGAAGGAAGGAAGGAAGGAAGGAAGGATGGATGGAAGGAAGGATGGAAGGAAGGGAAGGAAGGATGGAAGCAAAGGAAGGATGGAAGGAAGGAAGGAAGGATGGAAGGAAGGATGGATGGAAGGACGGAAGGATGGAAGGAAGGAAGGATGGAAGGAAGGAAGGATGGAAGGAAGGATGGAAGGAAGGATGGAAGGAAGGAAGGATGGAAGGAAGGAAGGAAGGAAGGAAGGATGGAAGGAAGGAAGGAAGGAAGGAAGGAAGGAAGGAAGGATGGAAGGAAGGATGGAAGGAAGGAAGGAAAATAAAAGGAAGGAAGGAAGGAAGGAAGGAAGGATGGAAGGAAGGATGGAAGGAAGGAAGGATGGAAGGAAGGAAGGGAAGGAAGAATGGAAGGAAGGAAGGAAGGAAGGATGGATGGAAGGAAGGATGGAAGGAAGGAAGGATGGAAGGAAGGATGGAAGGAAGGATGGAAGGAAGGATGGAAGGAAGGATGGAAGGAAGGATGGAAGGAAGGAAGGATGGAAGGAAGGATGGAAGGGAAGGATGAAGGAAGGATGGAAGGAAGGATGGAAGGAAGGAAGGAAGGAAGGAAGGAAGGAAGGAAGGAAGGATGGAAGGAAGGAAGGAAGGAAAAGGAAGGAAGGAAGGATGGAAGGAAGGGAAGGGATGGAAGGAAGGAAGATGGATGGGAAGGAAGGATGGAAGGATGAAGGAAGGATGGAAGTGAAGGAAGGATGGAAGGAAGGAAGGAAGGATGGAAGGAAGGATGGAAGGATGGAAGGAAGGAAGAGATGGAAGGAAGGAAGGATGGATGGAAGGAAGGGCGAAGGATGGAAGGAAGGATGGAAGGAAGGAAGGATGGAAGGAAGGAAGGAAGGATGGAAGGAAGGATGGAAGGATGGAAGGAAGGAAGGATGGAAGGAAGGAAGGAAGGATGGATGGAAGGAAGGATGGAAGGAAGGAAGGAAGGAAGGATGGAAGGAAGGATGGAAGGAAGGAAGGAAGGAAGGAAGGAAGGAAGGAAGGAAGGAAGGATGCAAAGGAAGGAAGGAAGGATGGAAGGAAGGAAGGAAGGAAGGACAAGGCAAGGAAGGATGGAAGGAAGGAAGGATGGAAGGAAGGAAGGAAGGAAGGAAGGAAGGGAAGGTGAAGGAAGGAAGGATGTAAAGGAAGGAAGGAAGGATGGATGGAAGGAAGGATGGAAGGATGGAAGGAAGGATGGAAGGAAGGAAGGAAGGATGGAAGGGAGGAAGGAAGGGAGGAAGGAAGGGAGGAAGGATGGAAGGAAGGATGGAAGGAAGGAAGGAAGGATGGAAGGAAGGATGGATGGAAGGAAGGATGGAAGGAAGGAAGGAAGGATGGAAGGAAGGATGGAAGGAAGGAAGGAAGGATGGATGAAGGAAGGAAGGTATGATGGAAGGAAGGATGGAAGGAAGGAAGGATGGAAGGAAGGATGGAAGGAAGGAAGGAAGGATGGAAGAAGGATGGAAGGAAGGAAGGAAGGAAGGAAGGAAGGAAGGATGGAAAGGGAGGAAGGAAGGAAGGAAGGGAGGAAGGATGGGCCAGCTGGAAGGATGGAAGGATGGAAGGAAGGAAGGAAGGAAGGATGGAAGGAAGGAAGGAAGGAAGGGATGGAAGGAAGGAAGGAAGGAAGGAAGGAAGGAAGGAAGGAAGGAAGGATGGAAGGAAGGCAGGATGGGAAGGAAGGACGAAGGAAGGGATGGAAGGAGTGGAAGGAAGGCGAAGTGTGAAGGAAGGAAGGAAGGAAGGAAGGATCGAAGGACGGAAGGAAGGACGGAAGGAAGGAAGGAAGGAAGGACGGAAGGAAGGAAGGAAGGAAGGAAGGAAGGAAGGACGGAAGGAAGGAAGGAAGGAAGGATGGAAGGAAGGAAGGAAGGAAGGATGGAAGGAAGAAGTAAAGGAAGGATGGAAGGAAGGAAGGAAGGATGGAAGGAAGGAAGTGAAGGATGGAAGGAAGGAAGGAAGGATGGAAGGAAGGATGCTAAAGGAAGGAAGGAAGGAAGGAAGGATGGAAGGAAGGAAGGAAGGATGTAAAAGGAAGGATGGAAGGAAGGATGGAAGGAAGGAAGGAAGGAAGGAAGGATGGAAGGAAGGATGGAAGGAAGGAAGGAAGGAAGGATGGAAGGAAGGAAGGAAGGATGGAAGGAAGGATGGAAGGAAGGAAGGAAGGAAGGATGGAAGGAAGGAAGGAAGGAAGGAAGGAAGGAAGGAAGGAAGGAAGGAAGGAAGGATGGAAGGAAGGAAGGATGGAAGGAAGGAAGGAAGGAAGGATGGAAGGAAGGAAGGAAGGAAGCTGTGAAGGATGGAAGGAAGGATGGAAGGAAGGAAGGAAGGATGGAAGGATGAAGGAAGGATGGAAGGAAGAAGTGGAAGGAAGGGAAGGAAGGAAGGAAGGAAGGAAGGATGGAAGGAAGGAAGGAAGGAAGGAAGGAAGGAAGGATGGAAGGAAGGAAGGAAGGAAGGAAGGAAGGAAGGAAGGAAGGAAGGATGGAAGGATGGAAGGATGGAAGGAAGGAAGGAAGGAAGGAAGGAAGGAAGGAAGGAAGGAAGGATGGAAGGATGGAAGGAAGGAAGGATGGAAGGAAGGAAGGAAAGAAGGATGGAAGGAAGGATGGAAGGAAGGAAGGAAGGATGGAAGGAAGGAAGGAAAGAAGGATGGAAGGAAGGATGAAGGAAGGAAGGAAGGAAGGAAGGAAGGAAGGAAGGAAGGAAGGAAGGATGGAAGGATGGAAGGAAGGAAGGATGGAAGGAAGGAAGGAAGGAAGGATGGAAGGAAGGAAGGATGGAAGGAAGGAAGGAAGGAAGGAAGGAAGGAAGGAAGGAAGGATGGAAGGAAGGATGGAA